>NW_013665707.1:206218-225608 GCF_000517525.1 Limulus polyphemus | reverse complement strand
CATTAAATTATAAATATACCAATTCATGTGAATATGACTGAAAAGGTGGTGTCTATTTACTTGTGACCACGCTGTGTATTGTCACATATACATGACACTGACATGCTAAATAACTTGTTTGGACTATAAAGCTGGGGGGTGTAAGTTAACATCGTGTATAATAACCGCGAACGTCAATTATATTATATAAGAAACTTCCTTGAAGATGTTGCTACTTTTTTAAACACATAGAGATATTTTAAAGCTCTAACTGACTGGCGAAGTAAGGAAACATATTTTGATGGATATTATAATTAAAGTAGAGCACTGCGAAATAACGTAAGTGTTATTTATACATATATGCGAATTGGATTTGTAATGGTGATTTTTAATCTGTCCCATTTATGTTACAATACCCTGCTTGAAACTTACTGGCTTGTTTGTTTATTAAACACAAAGCTACACAGTGAGCTATCTGTGCTGTTCCCACCACGAGTATCGAAACCTGGGTTTTAGCGTTACAAAGGTGATGGTCATATCTAACTATCCAATCTAATAAAAGTAGCTCAAGAATTGGTGATGGGTTTGTTGACTATCTGCCTTCTCTCTAGTGTAGCAGTTCAAAATTAATGACAGTTAGCTTAAGTAGCTCTGCGTAAATATCAGAAAACAAAATAAACAATGTTACTTTTTTCCAAATTCAATTAAAACTTCAAACATTTTATGTTTCAGCAGGATTGTATTGTTAAGACAGCAGAAGTCACGTGACTCTGGTATCACGTGATGAGTTTCTAGAAGGATGATGAAGGCTCGAGTGTTTGCCAGACGCCCTCTATTTTTGTATATAAGCCCGGCAAATAAAGCGGACATATAATTGCAGATAGGGAGATATAGAGACAGATAATCGAATCAAGTCGGAAGTAAAGTGCGTGAATCGTTGTGAATTATAGCGTGTGTTTAAGTTAAAGTGACAGTGGAAATTAAGTGTATTGCAAAGTCGTATTTAGAAAGAATAAACTAGTTTTATTTAAGAAAGGATTTGTACAGCTGAAGTTCTTCGGAAAGAATTTTTACGGGAAATTAAAAAACGACCAGAGACGTAACAGTATATTATTTTTTAGCGTGACTAAAACCATCATATATCGTAAAGAGAGAACTAGTCAACTAACAGCTTTATACGTTAAGTAACAGAACTTTTTAAAAAAATTCAGACAAATCATAAGGAAAAGATTAAGTTTTTAAAATAATTTTTCTGATGCAATATCCCAAATTGCTGTAATGTCATATTTGTTTTTTTTTATTCATCGTGGCTTTTAATAGTACTTTATTACTGTATACCAAGCAGTTATTTTCTTGTATTCTGCCTGGTGGATAACAAATGGTTTGAAAAAACTAACAAAAAAACAACAACAACTAAAAACATTGAAATTGTGCAATGCTGTTATTTAAAATCACATATCAACATTGGTTATGTTTACTTCTTACCAATTGTAAGCTGTTTTTGTTTCAATTTTTTGTTGTTGTTTGTTTGCTTTATCCACTCTACAGTTAAAAACACCTTTATAGTAATTATATATTTTTCTGAAATTTCAGTATACATATATGTATCAATCATTACCTATAATTATTAAATTATAAACATACTCTAAAACTCACAACAAAAATAGGGGGTTATTTACGCATTTTGCCGCGAAGTGAAATAAATCTCGTTGCAAAAAATAAAGAATTATGTGATTTAAATTATTATCAATATTACTGTGATGCAACACTACGAAAATATTACAAAATCCCTTTGTTTTATTATAAAATTTTAAGTTTTTATTTCCAGAGGGAGAGCTTGTCTTGTTTAGGGCAGATTGTAGTCGTACAACTATACGGTCGTCGACACTTAAGTCTTTACCAAAACTGTGCGGGATAATCCATAAAAAAATTATATGAAAAAAGGCCGCTGGGAGAGATATATTGTTATGTAGACTTCCAAACTGAACGTCACAATTTTTTTTCCTAAAAAAATAAAAAAAAAACAAAAACAAAAAAATAAACAACATCCCATAAAGCTTGGATTAGATCTCTTTTGTAAGTAAATAAATTATTTTCATTGTTTCAAATTGTAGATATTAAAATGAAACTTGAATTTGAAAGTTAATCTTTAAATCAAAAATTCGGAAATTGAATAATATAATTTAAATAAGTTAGAATATAGCTTGTTATAATTGAACTGCTAACATACTAAATTCAACGTGCCCAAAACAAGGATGGGTAATTTTGTATATATTTGTAAATTGTAGTTAAGCCGTTTTTGGCCTCTGTTAGTGTTACTAGTGTTAGTTAATTCTGAAGTCACTCTTGAATATGTTGTTGTTCTCTTTTCTAACTCAGGCATCATAATTTAAAAAATTGATCTGAAGTATATTAAACCAGTGTTTAAAACATTATATTTTTTAAGACATAGCTTTACAGTATTTTGTGTTCTAAAATGTTTGGAATTTACTGTTTCATCAGTGTTTGTAAATTTTACTGTAGCACTGACTGTATAGTGTATATAAGAATGTGTAGTACACTCTCTCAGCATGTTAAATTTTTATTGTATGTGTAATGTTATTTAATCAACCTACCTGTACTTTATTTTATAAATTATAGTGTATATCATGCAGGGGTGAAAGTTTTCGTATAATCATTGGTACTTAGTATCAGGACTTATTTTAGTGCTGATATTCAGTACTAGGACTTATTTGATCTGTTTTTTTTTATCCAACCTGTATGCCTTTCATCATACTGTCAGAAATGGACAGGTCACAACTTACAGATTCTAAATAATTGTAACAGTTTCTTCAAATGATCCATATAAATGATCTAATGACATTAGTTCTTGTATTGTTATAAGCAAGAAGATCATGAGAAGTTATTTAGCAGCTTTGGCATTGATCATTATTAAACCTATTGGGAAATGTTGTCTGACTGTGTAACTCACATGATTGGTCAATAACAAGGTTGCATGTATTTTTATTTAGTAAACTATGTTGTAAATTACATATAGGAGCAAACTCCTTTGCCATATGCGAATATCAGTTCACCTCTGATATCATGCTTTTGTTTTCTTTAACTCTGTCTTCATTGCTATATAGTTCTAGTCTGGGCAACATTTCAGTATATATGAATATGGTGTTGTGAAGATTACTACCAAGACAGATTCTCCATTAGAAGTAAGCTATGAATGATTTGCTTTTTAATAAAGTATTGAAATGATCTACAGATGTTAGCTAGTGCTTTACACTTTTTAATAATACTTTTGAATTTTGAATTTTTTGTGTGTGTTTGGAACAAAACTTGAGAATCTAGGGCATTTGGTTTACTTTATTTTTTGGAAGCAGGGTATGCATTCTGAAAGAATGGTTTAAGTTTAAAATTGTACCTAGTGTACCTGATATAATACACATCTAAAAAAAAAAGTTTTAAATCATAATTTTAAATAAAATTAACATTTTAAATTCAGGAGTTTCAATATGTTTGACACAAAGTATTTACCTGAAGTTGTTGGAAAGAAAAAAAATTCCATGACATTAACAAAGAAAAGAAGCCAGATATATATGTACAATCACTGTATTATTGATGTCATTTATAAAAAGTATTATTACAATGTACAGCATGCACCATACATCATGGAGTGAATAAGTTTTTTTTTTATAGATGATAAAATGTAGTTGAGATATGTAAATACAGCAAACCTGAACTTTGTTTTAATCTTATTTAATCAACAGTAATGTAAAATAGATTGAAAAGAACAAGTCTTATTTTTTTATACCCTTTTAGTTTAAAAGTGACTAAAAGACATGGGTTATGACCTTAGGCGATTTCATGGGGAGGTAGATGAAGAACTTATTTGCCCCATCTGTTCTGGAGTTCTTGAGGAACCATTACAGGTAATACTGAATGTTCCAAAAAATAAGAAATATACTGTGGTGATTTTCTATTAGAGAGTATACATTCTTCGCAAATTGTATAAAAATCAATTTAAAGGTAAAGTTTTATTCTTGTCAGGTATATATTATTATTATTACACTCGGTGACACTCGGTAATTCTTGTATTTCTATATACCAAACATGTGGCTGAATGTAAGCCTCATTTTCTAACAGAAAGTCTCTTTTACTGTTAACAAAGTTAATATTACAAGAATTTAGGTTTTTAGGATTGTTATTGAGTTTTGAAATCTATAACTCCATATGATGTTTTAATTTAAAAACTGCAAGTAGTAAGGACACACACACACACACAAAGGAAGAAAGATATGGAAACTGAGAAATAACTCATTTAAATTAGTGTTACTTTTTGGACCAAGGTGGTAGCTTGAAATTTGATAGTCTAGATGGTCCAAATACCCTTTATTATCCCATGTATATTGAAATATTAAGTAAGTGCTCCACATTAACCCTATGTGCATGTATAGGTTAAAAAAGCATATGCCATGATGTTTTACAAAGGGCTGCTCAACATGGTATTATATATTTGATTTCAGAATTATCAGCTATTCATTTTACTCTACATTGCTGATTTAGGGACAGTTTGTAGTAGAGGAGAGTAAATACCAGATACAGTATACAGGGATGTTGAAACTGTACATTTGCATTTCAGAGGTCATGCAAGTTCAATATGCAAACTGTATGATAGACAAAAGTATTTCTATTCTACACGTAAACTTTGCAATCCGACTTGTCAGAGTCTGAGTCTGACTGACATCATCAGTTTGCAGACATATCTCGAGTATAGATACTTTTGTAACACATCTAAGTTTTTTGCGTACAACATACTTGTACATTTTACAAAAATCTTGCCACATTTCATTTAAATGCACACAGTAAATTTGGAATTATAGTAAACAGTCCTTCTCCAATACAAGGTCTATTCATTGGACTGACCCTGTGCACATGCGGTTAAGACATCTTTTCAATGAGCATAAATAGACAAAAGACTATTGAATTGATTGAAGTCATACCCACTCACATCAAAAGGAACTAAAGAATGAAGAACAAACTAGATATACACTTTTTTGTGTGTGCAATATATATATATATATATACACACACCATATTGGCCCGATTATAGGGCGATCTTGAATACAAGGCGACCCCCATTTTCAGAAACCATGGGAAATTTAAAAAAATTGACTGTCATAATGTCCTTTTTTAGGCCCACTAAATCAATACTATAACTGAACAGTCTACAGGTGGATTAGTTGCAAGAATTAGCCATGACCTTGAGTGAATATCTGGTGTGCTTTCATAGAGGTATGCTGGACAATTAGGAATGTGACAGGCTAGAGTAGGGGGAAGGGGCCTGTGGTCAGCTGCGATTATAAGGTGACTATGAATTTTACATCCTATTTATTTATCAAAAAACATTGCCTTATAATTTGGACAATATGATATATATATATATGTCATCAAATAAACATCTGATAAATTGAAACTAACAGTACACACTAAATCATCAATTAAAATGACTTCACAAGTTTATAACTAGTAAAGAAAAATCTAATACCTGAATCTAGTCTCTCAGAGCTTGAACTTTATTATTTGTACTACAAACTCTTTATGACACCACCAGATATATCATGGATAGCCAGCTTATTCAAATCCATAACAAATTTGCAAAAGAATCAAATCTGTTTTAGTTCTTCTAGGTTCCAGAGAAAACAATTACAAATCTAAAAAAAATACTTTTGCTTATAATTCAAATTTTTAAAACCATGGAGCACATCTCTACACTTACCATCATGTTGATATTCTTCTTGCAGCAGAAGGACCAAATGATGTCTCACCATCATGATGGAATTATGGAATAAGTTGCCTTTGGCATTACTGGGGGCCAGCACTATACAGCATGGGAGTTTAAAAGGGAAATTTTCCCAAAAAATAAAGTTTAGGTTTAAATTTTTACTTTTCTGCAGAATGGGTGTCTATGGACAGCATTGAATGACCAAATGGTTCCTTGTTGTTCATAGATTAATGTATGTTAAAATCTTAAAATCCTCAAAAATAGATCATAGAACTGTATTTGATCTTTCTACTACAGATAAAAATTCAACTGAACGTTTTAAGCTATTTTCCATGATGTCACCCCTAAGCCATTCTCTTTCTCAGTGAAGTAATGCATTTATCACACCAGAAACCGTTTCAAAAAATTCTATTCTGCAAGTGCATTACTTAACACTTCTTATCAATGAACTTACAATTTTTCACATTCTGGACCATTCACAATATCTAACAAAATTGTAGCATAATGAGGTGATTTTTTTGTAAGAATCTCTGAGAAAATGAATTTTTTCTTATCTTTCAAGTTACTGATTTGTAATAGTAAACCCACAAATTCTGGTTGATGTATAAACATAAGACATTCATTGTGTACTTACTGAAATTTTATAATAAAAGTGGTGGATTACAAAGTGGTTTAAGTACCTTATGATGAGAAGTACCTGTAGCAGTAAAATAGCAGCTATGAAAAACAGCTTTGGACATATGAGGTATTCCTAGGCCACTCTTATAACTTAATAAATTAGATACGGGTTTACGTGACAAGTGGTGTTTTGGGTGCGAATTTTAGATTGAGGACAGATATGTTGCATGATTTTAGAAACTTTTATATTACACTGATAGAACATATTGAATGAAATTAGTTCCCAGCTGGATGTATGTTAGTATATAAAATAGATGATGTATCCCAATGTTGGTATATAAAATAGATGATGTATCCCAATGTTATGTTATTTCCTGTTGTAAATACCTTGTCTTACTGGAGTGCATTTTACCATTTCACATTGGAGTTTGTACACTGGTTTTATTTGTTTTTATCTTATATGTAATTTGGTATTTTCATTTAAAACTAATTTCTTGACAACCGTGAGATAGAATGTTCCATAATAATTCCAGAGTTTGACCAGAAATTTACAAGGATTTTTTGTGTGAGATAATGTGACTGTGTTTCTCTCCTTGGAGGAACAGTAATGAATCTGTACACTTTTTGAATGAATGAGCAAAATCTTTATTTTAACAGTAAACAGAAAAACAGGCATGTACACACACTGGCAGTGGATAGTCCATTCTCCTCTCTAGCGAGTGTTCAGACTTGTAGCTTTCACTCTCTCAAGATTGAATGCTACAACACCAAACACTGAAAATCTTCCAGTAAGAAAAAAGTAGTTCCTTCTTGTAGATCATCAAGGGGAAAACTGGGCTAAGAAAACATACTTGAATTCACAATGTTAATCTGCTTTCTGTTTCCAGTGGGCTGTGCCACCTTGTGACCCATGTTTCCAGTGGACTGTGTCACCTAGTATCCTATTTTTGTTTTTAGTCAATGTCATAATCAGCCAGCAAAATATATTTCAGTTTCAAATTATTTAACCCCGGGTTAATATACATCATTGAAATATCCCTGCATGCAGAAAATATCACCTACCAAGAGTACAAAGGGTAAAGCAGCTAGAACAAGATAGTGTTAGCATCCCTCGACCACATGTTGCTACTGACAGTGTGGAAACTGAATAATCAATAGTTTAAAGAAATTCTGTGTTACTAGAAAAGGTAGGTAGCCAATTATATGCATGTACCTCAGATTCCTTCCTTATCTCTCTCTCAGGTCTGTCCTCATGCTGACAATTAAAGTTAATTTTGACACCAATTATCCTTTAAGCTCACAACATGATCCAGAAGTACTTTAACTTTATTCCTAAAATCACTTTCACATCACACAGACAACACAAGAACTCTTTAACAATGAATTACAGTCAGTACATAATAAAAAATAACCCTTTAACAATGAAATAAAAAATACCTAAAACTTTAGTGAAAGAAGGTTTTGAGTGAAATTGAAAGCATGATTTCTTGTCCTTAACAGTATTAAATTCTACTATAAGAAAATTCTTTCAGCCATAATTCAGTTAGCAAAATTTAAGGTAACTGAAAATTTCAACTCGGGTTCAAAAGTAAATAAAAAAAAAGTAAGTTTAAATTCTCAATACCAAAATAAAATATCACATAGCATAATGTTACCCTTTAACAATGAATTGATAAAGTGTAGGCATGTATGTACAATCACAGAAAGTAAAAGATAAAAAATAAAGGAAGAAATAACCAAAATGCAGAGATATCCCACCCATTTTAAAAGAAGGCAGTCTAACGCAAAACTAAAAAAAGAACTAAGGCTTTTTAAATGCTGCCATTAAAAATCTAAACTCAAAATACTAAAGAAAACAGTAAGATTAAATTTGTTTGTTACATGAACAGAAATCAAAATTGTTTCATAACACAGAATGAAAATAAAAAAATAAACACCAAAATTAAAATTGAAACTAACACTTTAACATGTAAAATCATGAAGGAAAAAATCAGAGAATTAATCCTTTCACAAAATGTAAAAAAGTTACTAAATTAACAAATCTTTCAACCCTTGCAAGCATGTACACTCGTGGATGTGCATAAGGAAACATTGCAATCTTATTTTACTTTCACATACATGTCAGGAAAACACAAAAAATTCCCTGCTTTTACATACACGCTTACGTGCATGTAAGAGCAAGGACATCATCATTAGGAAATAAGGAAAACAGGAAATATATATATATACACACTTTATTAGGTCCTTCTTTGAGATTGTTTGACACTGTACTTCCACTGACCACATCTTCACTTGCAGACTCTCCAGGGTCAATGTTATTTTGTGATTGGCCAATTCTCATTTCTTTGGCATTTTTGGTGTTCTAAAGCTTAGCCTGGAAGCATCACAACTCCTTCTTATACCAGTTACCCTCCACCTCAGTAAATTCTCCATTCTGTCCATTCTGTGGGCATCTCATGGCAGTTCTTTTTTTAGCAACGTAACCTACTCCAGCAGTTGGGCAGTGTTAAATAATTTTTGGCAGCTTTTCTGGGAACTGTACCCTCACAGTTCTCTGAGAATGGTCCTGATGACTCATTGAAGGAAGTTGCACATTTACAATGGTGGCATAAGATCTTCCTGGGCGCCTGACTCCTGGACATGGACACTCCTTGATGAATGGCATTTCAGTCAAATTGAATTTAGAATATCCTTAAACTGTGCTCAGAGAAACATCATATAAAACTGTGTCAGAACCACAGTAAACTGTGTTCTTGAAAACTCCAGTTAAACTGTGTTTACTCTCTCATGGCTTTGTGGGATCCTCTGTTTCCATTGTCTTTTCCACAAAATATTCACAAACCTGTCAAATGTCTCAATTTCGAAATTGAAATATTCTCCTGGCATTAATGAAAATCAGAGGTGCACTGTATTTTCCGTTAATACCTTGCAGATTAATTCAAAACAGTCAACTTCTTACTTATGAATTCTTAACATCGGGATCAAGTTCTTTGTTTACATGTTTTCTCTTATTTCTCTTTTTTTTTCCTTCATTTCTCTTTCTTATCATTTTATTTTTATTCTTTGTGTGTGGTTGCTTCATTTGTTTTAGTTTGCTTAGAACATTTATGAAGGACTTCATGTAATGTTTCATGCATGCACATGCTACTACACACACATTTGCATGTATGTATGCCACCATTACTCTTTGTCAAGTACTCTAGTAGTTACTAATGCTTGCCTCCAGGAGCTGCATGACCAACTTTGGTACCTTACATGCTTCCTGCTGAAGCTACCCATGGTTGTGACATCTATGCACCATCAAATTCTACTCATTTTTGTTTCAGGCTTCATGAAATAATCATTGGTGAAAAGAAAAAAGAGGCTTTTGAATTAAAAGTCTATTTACCAAGATTAAAATTTGTCACGGTACCTACCATAATCAATCACCATCACACTCAGAGAAGGCTGAGTTTCTTGTTTACTAGATCTGGAGTATCTCCCACAAAGATCAAGGTTAGATCCAGTTGACATTGAGTTTTACATTACAGAGTCCTCACTGCTTCACTAGATCCTTGGAGTGATGTTCTTGGAACCTTGGTCAATGTTTCACATCAGAAACCCACTGTGACTTGGAAAGCAAGAGTTCATGACACCCTTTTTGATCAATAGTCATCCAACTACTTGAATGTCCTATCTGTAAAGGTCAAGCAGCAACCATACAGTATAATATCTGCACGGTATTTCACATTACTACCTGGGGCTCAGAAAGCAAAAATCATTACACCTTTTCAGTCAGCAATCTTTCGACTACCTGACTGTCCTAGCTGCTAAGATTGATCTGTCAAGAGGCTGACATTGGCTGTTCAACTGCCAATTGGAACTGGCAACAGCTTCTATTTTCACCAACTCGTCATCTACCTCTTCAAAGACTACCTGGTAGGTGTCTGCTGCCTCCTTTCCACTTTCAAGTGGGTCGTGGTGACTTGAGGCAGCATCCTCATCTTCCTCTGACTTCTTGGTCACCGCCCCCCCCCAAAATATGGATGCAGTTTTTCAATATGCTTCATGTGCTTTTGCATGCCTTGCTTATGCTGTATCTCGTACATTAGGGAACCAACTCATCAGAGCATCAGGTACAGACCAGTCTTCCTGTTGGTGACACATATCACAAACATACCCAGTCAATGTGTTGGAATGTCTCACCTTCACCATCTGGTCATAACGCTACTTCTTCTGTCACTGCATTGCCTTCCCTAGCTGTTGTTGTGCAAGCTCATGTGTCGTCGACACCTCATTGCAAATAACCAAGTTTGAGTGGAATTTTACAATATTTTAAATTAATGTGTTCTTGTTTATTCATTTATGTAATAGAATGGTTGGCAATAAAATTAGGGTTGAACAGTTGGTCAATGTGCAGTGCCTGTAATAATGTAAGCCTATCACAGTAAATATAAGTAGTGTATGCAACTTAACAAGTGAGAGGGTAATTTCTTTAGACAACATCTTGTTTACTAAACATAACTGTTTATAATATGATTCAATAACTTGAAATACTGTAATGAGAATATAACAATTTTACTTTCAGTTGATGTATATTAAGTATGAAGATATATTTCTAGTGTTCTATGATACTTTCAGACCTGACATATAATCATAGGAGAACCACTATTCCTTTCAAACTATACTGTTTCTAGCCTTTTTAACATGATACACAAATTGGTTATTTATATTATTGAGATGTCAAGATAAAAAATTACAGGATTGTTAAAACTTGCAGATTTATTAATTAAAAATGAAAAGTTCAAACAGGTAGATATTTTGTAAATTTATCTATTTATTTATAAACTTTATGTACAAAATATCTATGTAAAGGTCTAAGAAAAATAATTTGTGTTATTTCAAAAGTATTAACACATTGTTGTTATGTAGGCTGAAAAAAAAATGACCATTTAATTTCATTGGCATAATTAATATTAAGAGGCACATTATTTCTTTATGTATTAATTTGTGTTTTGCTATTTTCACTTGCTAGGCACCTCAGTGTGAACATGCTTTCTGTCGAATCTGTATCCATGAGTGGCTTACTCGGCAACAGACATGCCCCGTTGATCGAACTCCTATTACACCACTACAGCTCAAGTCTGTGCCTCGTATTCTTCGTAATCTTTTGTCTCGACTCCTTATTTCCTGTGATAACTCTACCTTTGGGTGTGCTGCAGTGGTGAAGCTTGATAGACTTTCATCACATCTAGAAGGATGCGAGCATAACCCAAGAAGGCCCGTACAATGTGAACAAGGATGTGGATTAGTTGTTCCCATGGATGAGCTTAAGGTATGTTTAGGAGGATAGAAAAATATGCTAACCAGAAACAAAAACAATACATCTAAACTTTTAAATGATAAAGAAAAAAAAGCATTTAATATCAGTGGATGTAACAGAAAATACTCAAAGTTGATTTTAATGAGTTTCATCTAATAATTCATCTTCATAAATTTGCACTCTTACACTTGATTGTTCTTAAGTTCATTTAAGCTCTTTAGTTTGAGTGTCATTTTTGTAGTCTTGTACTGATCTTGCTCTTTTTATCTGAAGGTTTGAAAAATTGTCTAAAAGCTAAGGGGTAGGAAATGCATGATATGCTCACATACTCCAGAGAAAACAGTTGAAAAAAGGATTAAAGATATAACTTGAAATTATACTCAGTCATTTATCATATGATACTTTAAAATACTAATCATAAATATTTCCCAATATTTTTTTCATAAAATAAATGACTATTAATCTTGTTTTGTAAAAAATACTTTGACATCTTGTTATAAGAATTAGCTGTTTTTATGGGAGATGTTTTTATGATTATTATTTTTGTCAGTTCATTTCTTAATCAGTAGCACATAATTTGGTAGCAGGTGGGTTAAGTTAAACAGATATTCTAAGCTATTCTAAGAAAGTGTTTTGAAATTCAAGTTCTGAGTCTTCTAATTGTGTGAAAAATTACTTTGAAACACTTTATACCGTAATGTGCTTATTAGTCATGCACTAAATAATTAATAGTAGTTTTATGTATATGTAAATAATGCACTTAGTTATATTGTTAGATTACAGGTAGTGCATTTTTTTATACTGTTGATTTAGGATCACAACTGTATCAAAGAACTTCGAGCTTTGGTGGAAAGTCAACAACAGAAAATGAAACAGTTTCAACAGGAGCTAAGTGAACAAAAACGAGAGATTAACATGCTCAAGGTGTGATTTGTTCTTAACTCTATGAATTTCTACAACCATGAATTTGTTTACCAGATTCTTGGAAAAAACATTTAGAGCATATAGAATTCATAGGATGTTAAACTGTTAGGATTTTATTGAATATTTCTTGATTTGATTGGTAACTGTTTCTCAAATTGAACTGTTTTTACTAATGTAATCAACACTTTAGATTTTTATTGTTGTTTGCTGTTGAGGGAAAAATACAATCTTCCAAAAAGTAAAATTCCAAAAGTAAATCTAGATGTATATTAATGCTGAAAATTGGACCAATTTCCAAAGTATGTGACCCTGTAAAATAAAACATTGTTGAAGTAAATTTTTTATTAGCCAACATATCTTCAGTTAGCTTTGTATTTGTTAATTTATCCTAAAAATTTGGAGTTCAATGTATAGAAATTAATGGTTGTTTTGTTCATCACAACATATATGGCTGAGTATGGTCCAGTGTTTAGAATAAGTTCTGTACTTAACACACTATTACTGTAAAATAAAAAAGGAAATCGTAACTTTTGGGCCATGAGTGTGTGTTATAAGAGTGATGGTAAATCCTTGCTGTTCAATTAGAGTAGCTCATGAGTTAGTGGTGTTGACTACCTGCCTTCACTCATCTATCACATTAAAATTAGATATGGCTATTGCAAATATCCCGAGTAGCTTTATGAACAATTCAAAAACAGTAACACAATATCCAACAAATTATAAAAAGTATCAAAATTGCACTTTCAACAATAATTTGGTATTAGAGCTTCCAAACAATACAACTTTTGTGCTCATTGCAAATTAGTTCTTCCTCTCATTTCTGTGAAGATTTTGGTGAAAGCTCACTGTCTTTTACAAAGTAATTTTTCTATAGAAGACGTGACTATTTCTAAAGTAGTCAATATATAACAGTCTAAAATGAACATGCTGCTACAATAAGGGGTTCAACAACAAAAAAGCAATTTATTGATTAATAACAACACATTGAAATAAATTAAACACTTACCAAAACACAGTTAATAAATAATGAAATCAGGAAAAAGAACCAAAAAGAAAAAACCTAATTCCAATAAAATGCAGCAACACAAAAACACCTTTCAATGTTAGTAACAGTATCATGTGATAAACAGCAATAATTCACTAACTGTATCTTTCTCTAACTATCTTGTGACTCACATTCTTGATTAAACTTCTGGCAGGGTATTTATTCACTAATTAGGTCATGAGAGTACACCTCATATGATCATAAATTTACATAATCTTCTGTTACATTAATATTATCTAGGGAAGTTGTTGTCAATTTCATCATACATATTTACTCAAAATACAAGTGATTAGCTAGAAAGTTTGTTAGCATTTGAATGCAACTAAAAATTCATAGATAAACTAAATGATAGAAAGAAATAATAAATTAATGGTAAACACAACTATGAACCATAAAAAAAAATAGAAGTTGCTATCTCACAAATATATACTGAGATAATATTTGAAAGTCATGTTTATCCTAGTTGGAAGGTGTAATGTTTGTGTGAATGCAGTCATGGTGAAGTTAAAGTTATCATAAAGAGAAATTGTCTAGAAATTTGAGAATCCAATCAAAATGGGACAAGAAAACTACAAAGTTGAATGTGATAGTAAGAATAAGTTAATTTGTTCTCATTGTAACCAGTTTCATTTTCTTAGGTCATTCAATGATTGAAAGACTTAGATATGATTAATCAAACCTCAACCAACAATAGTCATAAGAAATAACTGAAGAATACTTATTGTTTCTACTAAATGTGCAGTGTGTTCTAGATGTCATGAACTTTTTAAATACTGTTTTTATAATGCGAATCAAGGCGAAAATGGAATGATTGATTAAAGATAGCTTTCCTTTGGGAAGACTTTTCATCAACATCAAAATTAGGTTTTATGACGTTTTTGAAGTCTCGTATTTCTTGAAGCCAGAATTTGGGCTTTAAACATATGCAAACTTTTATATGAGAAATTGGTCTGTAGGACTCTTTTGTTAACACTGACACCAAAATATGGCAATTTCTGTCGGGTCAACTTTAAAGCAAATTATTTTTTAAGTGAAAATAGTTGGAAGTTAACTCAAGTTAATTTTAGATGTTATATCTAAATTTACTTATATATATATATTGTGTTTCTTTTAAACCTTTTAATTCAGTGACACATTGTCATTGGATTTTTCAGTCTCAAAGTATTTTAGTCTGTTCAGTAGCTGCAGATATTGAGGCTTTGGTATGACATATTTTTAGATTGTTTTTCATAAAAGTGTCCTTGTATGGTTTTGTTGTAAGCTGAAGTATTAATGATATGTTTAATATATAGTGAAAGGTTCTGTCAGCAAGGTAAATGGTTATTGTAAATTATGCTTATGTTTTTTAATGCTGTCTGGAAGCTGCAGTTTCTTCTGGATACATATGGTCTATCATGCTACTGTTAGTGTAGATGTGTTTAGTTAGGGAAAATGTCTTGATTCAAGTAGGTGGCAGAGTAAAAAGAAAGTATATAATTATTTATTATTCTATCAGGCTTTGTTGAACTTTCTCAGGAAGAGACTAATGCATTTGTAATTTGTTAAACTGGATATACTCTGTTAGTGTACTGAGGAAATGAGTGACTGATCTGTAATCTTTCTAGATAGTTAGAATCACACTTCATTTAGCTCAGTCAAAAAGTGTATTTATTTTATTATAAATCACTACTGGGATAAGAATCACTAAAAGAGTAATTGATAAGAAATCAATTCAAGAGAGTCCATTCCCTTCAAGTTGCCATCACTTTACAAATATCCTACATCTAGTATACTAGTGTGCATGTAAATATTACTATTTTTTAAATTACATTTTTTTACTGCAGAAACAGAATAGAAAAGTATTTGATAAATATTGATATTTTTATTTTTAATTTAACTTCATATTGCTTCATGTTCTGCTTATTATGAAGGCATCATTTTACTTGGCATTAAATAAAAATAAATAAAACTATTATGTTTTTTTACAAAATTAAATTTTTAAGTTAATTTTTTTTACATTCCATTAACAAAAGTAACCTCAGAGTACTCATATTTCATTAATAATATTTTTATAAATTTATTGAAAGAGAAAGGCTATTTTTTAATTCTATAACTTGATTAAATGTACTATAGGACTTAAAAGAAGTTTGCCCTGAAATTTATGGAAGTGCAACAGTTTCAAATTGCAGCGTGTCTACTGTTGTTTTGAAACCTCAAAATATTGGAAAAAACAGAATGATCTCACATTCTATACTAGTTCATGTACCTATAAAATCAAAAAGTTTGAAAAAGGGATGAACAAAGTGAGGGAAAATTGTGTTCCCCTGCATTTATTTCAGAACATAGTATGTGTAAACCATGCTGCTTAGTTTTGCCAACTATTTGCAGGAGGTGGGAGTTTATTGTATTACTAAATGTACAAACTGCATTTTGTTCTTGGTTTTATAATGTGCCCCTAAATGGCAATCATCATTTCTGTCAACTCTATTGCCCTATTTTTTGTAACTCACATTATCGTTGACTGTATGATGGTTTTCTTGAAATGTGGAGATGACACAACACTCATTGATAATTGTGTTAAAAATAAATGGTATTGGCAGTGGTGTAAAGAAATAGACTCTTCAAAATGGCTCATATGCATAGTTGTTACAGAAAACTGATATTCCTGGACAGTGTTTTTATATTGTTTGTAATAGCTGTTTGAATTATTTAATCAATGGCAAAAGGGTCCTTCATAATGACCATAGGGAAGATAAACAGCATATCAAACTATTCTAAGCACCTTTATGTAACCAAGCCTTTACAGGTGTCGTGCCAACTACTTGGAGGATAAGCATAACAAATCATGAGCCAGATCTCAAGTTACTAATGTGTGTTTGTTAGTGAACACTGTCATGATTACTGATCTAATTGATCTAATATGTCAAGGAAGTGTAAATCATATGCAAACACTTTATAAACAGTTAGGTAGCACTTTACAAAACATGTAGATGAAGCCACTAACTTTTCAGTGAATAAGATCATAAATTCAGGCTTGTGTATATGATACAATGGAGGGGAAGGTAGTAACCATTCATCTGGCTTTTGCAAAACAAAGCTCTCAATATCCATCAAGATATCAATAGCATCTTACAGACTGTTGGACTACTGTGGACTAGGGTAGTTAGCATTCTCACGTATAACTGTTCTACAATAAGAGGTTGCAGATGTGGAGTCAAAATGTTGGCAAAGAACAGTCCATACTTACTTGATATAGCTGGTATTTTTTATTTTACTGTAATTAAAATGGAAATCTTGTATACATATTTACAAAAACAATACGTATAGATGAGTATGCAAATAATATATTTGTTATAAGACTGTTTTTTAATTAGTTTTTTAAAATTAATTACAAACATTGTCATTGTTGACATAAATTGAAAGTGTAATATGTACGCTTGTTACTGCATTAACATCCATAGTTTAATTAATACTGACATTAATTCAGTAATTTGTTTACATATTATAATTCCTATCTACCTGGGCAGTGATCTCTACTGTAAAGTGATGTCATAGTTAGGCTTTAATTTATCTTTATTACCCTACTTGCCTTAAGTCACAGATATTTACTGTTCACAAAACTATCTTGAATGTTTTAGAGTTAAATAAAGAAAACATTGTGCTCTAACTTTAATTATGCAGTAAGTATACTTCACAATGCTTCTTTGATAAGATGAATAAACACCATTTATTTCATGAAACAATGATCTGTTAGTGTAATGAACTATAACTCCCATATACCTAATCTGTAAATGATCACGCCCAATTCAGGGTGGTCAGAAAGACAGTTTGTTTGGAATATATTTAGCTGTTAGAAAATAATTAATCTTAAAATTTAGCCCCCCAGTGGCACAGCAGTTTGTCTGCATACTTACAATGCTAGAAGTTGGGTCTTGATACCCGTGGTGGGCAAAGCTAAGATAGCTTAATTAAAAACAAAGAAAAATCCCCCCAGTCTCAGGCCTACAACACTAAAAATTGGTTTTCAGTACTTGTGGTGAGAAAAGAATAGATGGCCCATTATGTGGGTTTGTGCTTAACAACAGTTAAACCAAACTTAAAATTTAATGGAAAATACAATTACAGAGAAAAATCACTCAGAAGTTGGTTTTTCTATTTTTGACATGTTCTAGTAAACCTTATTTTTTTACTATTATCAGTTCTACTAAACACTCTTAGACATTTTGTTCTCTCTTACAAGTCATTTATTCTATGAGCACTTATAACAGTGTCACTTAAGCTTTTTTTTTATTCCTTTTAGGAACATATACATTCCTTCAGGTTATCCAGTCCTTCTGTCCCAAGTCTTATGGAATCTATTGGACTTGATGAGATCTCTCGGTGGGTGTAGCAAACATCAGGCTTTTCATGTTTTTTTTCATTTTGTTTTTTAAGTAATAGTAATTCTTGTGCTACAATAATCTAAGTTTATTTTATTTTGTCTTGTTTTAGAAAGTAAAACGTATTGACTACTTGAGTAGGCTGGCAGCTTGTGTGTGTGATTGTTATTTTGTTTCTCTTAAATTGCCTGGAATTAATCATGTTTTTTATCACTTGGACTTAAACAGTGTTTTATTTATATATTTGCTATGTTATGAATAAAGCCGTTACATAAATCCTTTATAACATTTTTTGTTTTAGAATTTTTTCAAATTTATGTTAGGACTGTATTTTTTTAACTCTAAGTAATGTTCTTTATTTCAGATGGTCCAGCTCTCTCCAGAGAGCTAGAGTTACACGGTGGGGAGGAATGATATCAACACCCGATATTGTGTTGCAGGCGATGGTGAAGAGGGCACTAAGTGAAAGTGGCTGTCCACCACATATAATCAATGACCTTATGGAAAATGCTCATGAGCGGAGGTGGCCCCCAGGGCTCAGTACCTTGGAGACACGACAGACAAATCGTAGACAATACGAAAACTACGTCTGTAAACGAATCCCTGGAAAACAGGCTGTTGTTGTAATGACATGTGATAACAGCCACATGAATGCAGATATGCTTCTTAACCCTGGGCTAGTCATGATTTTTGCTCATGGAATAGAATGACGTTGAACCCCTGTTTTTTCTGCACATAATTTTATATCAGTTCTAGTCCACAGTTGGGTGTTCTTTTGTCATTTTGATGCTCAAAACTTGTTGTTTTTGCTCTTGGCATTGCATTTAGCTGTTTTCTAAAAAGAAGTTTCTCTTCTATATAGGCCAAGATTTACTTTCTGAACATTGTAAAAACAATTGAAGAAAGAAATCTTCTGCTGACATACATTTTTACTTTTACTAATACTAGTAAGCTGGAAAAACATTTTAGGACCAGGAGATGTAAAATGTAAACTCTTAGCAAGTATATAGAAAGTTATAAAATGATTTTATTACAAATCACTGTAATTAATGGGCCATTGTCGGGTTTAAATTATAAATCAGTATTATTAAAAATCTTGATTATTTGTTTTAACTATGATACATTTTTATGGTATATGTTTGTATATTTTTGATATGGGGGGGGGGGGGGATGAGTGAGCAAAACAACTGAAGAAATTCAATTGTTTTTTCAAAAAGTTATAATTATCCAAGTTATAGAAATTAAAGATCACTGACAGTTTTGGAAGGAGTTGATGACAAAACACTGGAAACAAGAAACAAATTTTTACCATACATATTCTTAACACATTTCTAATTGAATAATTAAATAATCTTGTCAATATTTTTTTCATATTTAAGAAACAAATCAAA
>NW_013665707.1:202824-206053 GCF_000517525.1 Limulus polyphemus | reverse complement strand
ATATATATATATATATATATATATATATAATATTTATATATGTATATATTCTTTTTTGTGTGTTTATATGTGAATGTTATAAATTAATACTCTGGGATAGGTAATTCTGTCATGATCTTTGCAAAACCAACTTTAAATTTTACTATGCTTGCTATTTTTTTATTTTTTTAACAGTTTAAAAAGAAAGTGGATTAGAATTGAGTGAGGTGTTGTGTAGAAAAATCAGGGAAGGATCATCTTGACCGTTAAAAACTTGTCATGTGGAAAACATTATTGTTATTCTCATGCTTCACTTTGTACTCAGTGTACAGAGGAGAATGATCTTAACTACGGAGAATTTGTCATGTGAAAAATGTTGTTCACCTGCTACTATTTGGACTTAGTGTGCAGGGAAAGGTGATCTTGACTGTTAAAAACTTGTTAATGAGGAAAATATTGTTCACCTGCTACTCTTTAGGCTTAGTGTGCAGGGAAGGGTGATCTTAAAAACTTGCTAATGAGGAAAATGTTATTCACCTGCTACTCTTTAGGCTTAGTGTGCGGGGAAGAATTATCCTGACTGTGAAGAACTTGTCATGTGGAAAACATTATTATTGTTCATCTGCTACTCTGTGGGCTTAGTGCCTTGTAACTTCATTTTACAAAAGCCATTGTAATATATTTTGAAAACATTTTCTATGCTCCTTTTGTAAAATAAATTATGATGTGTCCTAATATCCTGGCTTGCCAATTCTAAGTTTATATTGCCAAAATATTTTACATATTGTCTGTCTTTATCTGGTGTATTCAATTCTATTTCTTATTTATGATATACATTTGAAATATCTGTACTTTTAAGAGTGCATTTATCATTTGTATTAAAGGAAAGTTTTTACATTATGCAAGTTAACACTTTTCACAGTGCTAATACTCATGTTAACATAGCTGTAACATAGGTATTTTCCAGTGTTAATACTCATGTTAACTTAGCTGTAACATAAGTAGTTTTATGTTGTACAGAGTTTCTCAAAAAACAAAAAGCTATTTTGATTGGAAAAGTATGGAAAATGTTATAGGTGACAAACACAAATTAGCCCATAATTCAACCACTTATGGGCAACAATACAATTGTTTTAGAACTAAACTTGTGACCCTTTGGTATAAGTCAGAGTGGATATGGATACAGTGTTGTAATTTATAACTAAAATGTTGACTGGAGAAGTTGTTGGTTGTAATTCACAGAAAAACGTAATGAAGAAAAATAATACATACTAAAGTCGTAAAAATCCCAATGTGGATATTTTTTGTTTTTGTGAATATGAAGGTTGTGTGGAATGGGTTTTGTTTCAGTCATTCATAAGTGTGACTTAGACTTTCAATGGTCCTATTTGTCTAAGTTATATAGTTTAAAAATTGTTATGAAAATAAAGCACAGAAAGATTTTGTGTGTTTAAAAAAAAACAATGATCTCTGACATTTCTTGTCTTATGGGTCCAAAGAAAAGTTTTGATGAAGAGAGTATTCAAAAGTAGTGGTATTAAAAGGTTTTAATGTTATAATTTGCATTATGTGATATGTTAAATCCAGAAAAATATATTGGAGAACTGGTTATTGTATTAAAATTCTCTACATCCTGTGATATGGTGAAGAAAAATATAAAAGTAGTGGTGTTGAAAATGTTTAAAAAAGTTTGTCATATCATGTGTGATATAAATATTAAGAAAAATTGAGAAACTTGTGAATGGGGTTTTTCTTCTTTTGCAGTAATGTAAGATTATATAATATTAGCCACTCTGCATTGTCAGCATTTGTGGAGTCTTATAATTCTTTTTTATTTTATTTTTAGATGATTAAGAGTAACAGTAAAGGATATGTATTACTCTGTTTTACTCTGTTGATATGCAGAGGATATTAAAGTTAAAATATATTAACATTGAGTAATGAACTGTTTTTGCATCATAACTTGAATACCTGTAAAATACATAATTTGTAAAGATTTCTACTTGGAGACACCATTTTCGTGATGCAAAAAAAAACAACTTAAAATTTAAGAAAAATTATGAAATATAAATGTTACTAGCAGATTCAGGATATGTATCCCCAAACTAAAAAAAAAAACCTAATGGTTCATTGTGTACACATTCTGTGAATGTATACAAAATAACAGTTTTACACCTGGATAAACAAACCGACCCCTAAGCAATACACAAGAAACACACCTTGTCACTCAAATGAGAAACAGGAAACTTCTCAGACTAGTATTTGAAACTGCTATAACAGTATAACTGCTGTGAAATGGGTTAGCTCCATGTCAGATTCTTTAATTAGTTTTTAAATTCCTTTAATTTTCTGATATGTTTTACTGTAAATGAAAATGTGTTCTGGTCAAGGTTTTTTTCCTATTATGATTCTTGAGTTTTTTAATTTCTAATTCCAAGAAGTATTTAATTCACCAAAATGTGTTTGTTTCCTCATCATGTGAATTGTTAAACATCTTCAAGTAATACTTGTGTGACATATGTTTGTAATCATAGTGTTGCTTGCTTTATTGTTTGAAGCTGTGATAACATTTGTAACATTATACATCTCATTAATATAACCCCCGTCAGTTCCCAGCAAGGGCCAGTGAGAGAGTCATATATTAACTGTCTGTATGTGGTGTAGCTCAGTTACTTTAAGTAGGTTTTAATAAAGCATTTTAGTTGTGAGAATTCTTAATTAATTGCCCTAAATACTATACTTTGAGTGAACAAGTAAAACTTTTAATGATTGTTTTCAGTAATTATGAATACAGTTGAGTATAAGGCAAAGGATATCAACTATGTAACTGTTCTTATGAAAGCATGTCAACGTGTGTGACAAATTAACATCTTAGTGAGATAGGCAAGGTGTTCATTTAGTCTCAGGAGCACAGTGTTATGAACAGTCTCATTAACATTGTACATTTTAGTGTACATTTTTAATGTACTTCTCCTCATTGTATTGTAACTAGTAGAAAATCTATATTATTATGCTGGATCTGAGCAGCGGTTAGGATGACAATAGTTGTACGCAGTTAAGATCCACTAGACTACAGCATTTAGGATGGAATTGGGGGCAGCAGTTAAGATTCACGAGACTAGAACAGTTAGGATGATTGTAGGAGCAGCAGTTAAGATCCACTAGACTACAGCATTTAGGATGGAATTGGGGGCAGCAGTTAAGATTCACGAGACTAGAACAGTTAGGATGATTGTAGGAGCAGCAGTTA
>NW_013665707.1:199555-202252 GCF_000517525.1 Limulus polyphemus | reverse complement strand
AGGGTCAGTTGGCTGATCCACTCGGGCTAGGGTCAGCTGAGTACCAGTATTGGGCGTTCTCAACGGATGTTGTGGACATCGTGTCTGATGCTGATGTTTGGGTATAGTGCTCACGAAACCCTGGCGTTGCTGCAGTGTCCTTGTTTGACATTGTAGTGCATCCCCTCATAGGACTCCATGGCGGGTGGGGTCAGTGGGCACTGAATCTTTCTCCTTAATTATGGATCCCCCCAATCCAAATAAAAAAAATGTTAAAACTCTGCTAATCCAGTAAACGACCACACTTAGAAGACTGACCAGCAGTCTCCATCACAAAGTACTCCTGTACCTCGCTTCCTGATCCTGCATTCACTGTCCGATAAATCTTTAGGGCAAATGTCTCCCTTTTTTATTCAGAGGGGCTTGGTGGAGTCCTGCCTGCCAGGAGGCATGGAGGGCTCAAAAACGGGCCTGGGATACCTTCCGACAGTATCTCTCTCTTTCTAACTGCATTGTTTATCAGTGGGCCCGTGCCCATGCTCGGCAGGTTCGACGTCAAAGCCAAAAGGAGTCTTGGATTAAGTTCATTACTAGCATCTCTTCTACCACCAGTTCCAAAACTGTATGGGACAAGATTCAGAAAGTCGCTGGGAGGTATGCTTCCCATCCCCTTACCATCTTGCTCTCCAATGGCCAGAAAGTTGCTGATGCTCTCGGCCACAGCTTTTCTCGTGCTTCTAGCACTTCTGTTTCTTCCCCTGCCTTCTTGGCCAGAAAGTCTCGGGCAGGACAGTGTGATCGCCTCTTTCCTTTCAGTCCAATCGTCTCTATGATTACAATCGCCCATTTACACTGGTGGAACTCAAACTTGCTCTTCATCGGTCTAGTAGTACATCGGTCAGAGCTGATGATGTTCATTATGAGAGAACCTTGTTTCTGTGTCCTTTGATCTCGAGAAGGCTTATGACATCACGTGGAGGTATGCAATTTTGCGGGACCTCCACTCCTATGGGTTGCATGGCCATTTACCCATTTTTATTCAAAACTTTTTACTGAACAGGCGATTCCAAGTCCGTGTGGGTTCAACTCTTTCCCGTTCCTTTCCACAGGAACTTGGAGTCCCTCAGGGCTGTGTCTTGAGTGTCACACTTTTTTAGGGTTAAAATTAATGCCATCACTAATAATCTTCCTCCGACTGTTGCAAATGGGCTCTATGTCAACGACTTCCACATCTCGTGTCAGTCGTCGAACATGAGGTTTATTGAGCGGCAGCTTTAGACTGCCCTAAATCGGTTGTTAACATGGACCACTGCAAACGGTTTTAAATTTTCTTTTTCCAAAACCGTTTGCATGCATTTTTGCCGCCAACGGGGTCTCCACCCTGATCACGAGCTCCGTCTCGGCGATATAGTTATTTGTGTGGTCCTTGAGGCAAAGTTCTTGGGCTTATCTTTGTCCGTAAGCTTAGGTTCATTCCACACATCAAGCAGCTACGTGTCAAGTGTGAGGGCTCTGAACATCCTCCGTTTCCTCTCTTCCAGCTCTTGGGGAGCAGATTGATGTTCTATGCTCAGGATCTATCATGTCCTGATTCGATCCAAACTGGTCTATGGTTCTGCCAGGACCTCGGCCCTGAAGATGCTGGACCCCATTCACCATCTGGGGCTTCGGCTCTGCACCAGTGCTTTTCACACTTCTCCAGTCCAGAATTTGTACACTGAGCCCCACGAACCTCCTCTTCACCTCCGTCATTTGCAACTTTCTTTACAATATGCTACTAAGCTTCGATCCTTACCACGGCATCCCACCTGGGATTGTGTTTTTTTCCTCAGTGGGCAATGCTCTTTTAGAACAGACAGTCTGCTATTCCTCCGTTATATCCGGGCACTACTGGCTGAATTAGGTTTGGCATCGGATGACATTGCTGTCCCCAATGATCAGCCCATTCCACCATGGCTTATTACCATCCCATTCTGTGACCTTTCCTTGAGTCATCTGAGGAAGGTGGATACTCCCGATTGGAAGTACCGTCTTCCTTTTGATGAACATCTTTCGAGCCATTCTTCTCTTCCTATTTACACGGATAGTTCGAAATCGGGTGACTCTGTAGGTTCTGCCATGGTGTGCTGTGGCTCGGTAGTTGCTCGCAGGATCCTCTCTACAGTTTCTGTGTTCACTGCCGAGTTGTATGCTATTTCTCTTGCCCTGGATCATGTAGAAGCTACACTGAGTGGTCACAAGTAAATAGACACCTAATTTTTCGTCATTTAACTGATTTATGCTAACTAATTTGTGTTCACAGAGCACTATATAAATGAAAATGATCCACACACTAATTATCTTGTGCTACAACATGCCTAGAACTCAAAGTTCTCTCGAATTGTCAGATTTTGTTAGAGGAAGGATAGTTGGTCAAGCAGATGGTGGAATAAGTCAGCAGCAAATTTTGCAGAATTTGGGAATCCCGCTTTCGACAGTCAACAGAATCATCGTCCAGTTCAGGAAACAACTGAGCAGCGTCCGGGTCATCCTGGTCCATTGGAGAGGACAAAAAGGGCTGTCAAGAGGAGCATCGAAATGGATCCTAGATTAACGGCTGCAGAAATGGCCAAAGTTGGTGGGATGAGCCCGAAATCTGTTCAATGGATTCTCCACAGGTTGGGTTATTTGCAGAGCAGCTAGACGGAAGCCCTTATTAAGACTTGCCAACATAGTCAA
>NW_013665707.1:197526-198621 GCF_000517525.1 Limulus polyphemus | reverse complement strand
AGAAGTGAATGTTATAGGTTGTGACAGTGAACTTTGTTCAGTGTTATTTACTGTATATGTGCTGCTGTTGGTCTGTTATATACTTTGGGTATATACCGTCATTTTGTAAATGATGTTATTTCGTATATCTATGGAAAGTATATTTATATCATATATAAATTCCTTTATATACATTCTATTATTTACATTAACGTAATCTTCCAGAAGGCAAAATTTTAATGCTATAAAACAATATGGTCAGAATATCAAGATCTTCGCGTTTGGTAAGTATAGCAGTAATTAAACTAGATTGCACTGAAAGAGAAACATAGTGTTGAAGCTGAAATATTCGAAATTGTGTGGCTTATTCAAATTCAAAATGCTGTAACATGGTAGAAACTGTTGCTGGTTAAGGAATACATTTAATTAGACTTAACGAAGTATTTGCAGATTTCATAACTTTGAGTAGAAGGAGATTATTGAATTATTTAAGTAACTTTAAAATAGAATATATTGGATTTGCAGGATTAAACAATTTCTAAAATTTTTGGATCTTACTGATTTTTAAAGAAATTGTTCAGTATAGTGTGACATTTTGTATTGGTTGCAAGAATATAATTTTGCATTTAGAAATGTAGCTTTAAATTACCCAAGTTGAAATGTTATCCTTCCAGTGTATGAACCCCAGTGTTAGGAAAACCTGTCAATGCTTGTAAGGTTGATGACCAGGTTTCAATAGGAGAGACACGGTATTTGTGGTCAAATTTATTGAAGTTCTGCGTACATTTTCTAAAAACTTGCTATTTTTGTGGTACCTTACTTATTTGCTTACTGGCCAAGTGCATCTTGGAATACCACAATGTGGCTTTACATATTTGTGTGAGTTGTTATCAAAATGCTGTATTTTTTTGTGTCTTCTGAATGCTCTAACAAACTGAGTTAGCCCATTTGTGTTTGCTATCGAGATATTTTCTTAACAACTGAAACTATCACATTCTTCCCTTCTCACAAACAAGATCCTTCCTCTAGGTTTTTTCTGAGTCTTTGTAAGACCACTTTTTGGGCGCCAGGTTTTATGTGGTAATCCAATTTTTGCATTTTCGGTAAACAGGATTT
>NW_013665707.1:179462-196595 GCF_000517525.1 Limulus polyphemus | reverse complement strand
AATAAATTCTTGAAAATGTTAAAAAAGAGAGAGAGAAAGGGGGCCCGTGCTGGCTCTCGACTTTCCTGTTTATGGTAATAATTACATAATCATATAAACTTATGTATAAAACAAAAACTTCATTTAACTCTTGAAGTTTTTATTTCATTTACACAACTTTTCTATTTGATTATGACTCATTAATTACACACTTCAATTTTAAAGAAGATGATTTTTTATCATAAAGGATACTTCTTTGAATAAGAAAACGAAGCAAACAGATATAAATAGCGAATTTCACAAAATAAAAAATAACTTTGTGTTTCGGTTGTTTTTCTCTAATCTAGTGATGAATGCCACATCTCGACAAGAATCTTAAAATATGTTGATTAACATACGAACCAAGTCTAGATACATGCAGTCACTTCCAAACATTTAACGACAATTTTAGTAGAACTATTCCAAAGAATATAACTAATAAAATACCAAACATTATACTTAGTACTAACACCATTTATATATATACTAAAGCATATTAGGCATATGGACTCCCCCCCCCCCCAAGAAAATGTGGAATTACGAAGTACAGTAAAAACACTTTTAAATAACTGGTATAACTTTATATAAACAAGCATATAATTTTATATAACTCTCAAACATATGTTACTGACTTGAAACTTAAATACACTTTACCAGCGCGAGTCGTAATTACAGAAGAAATCCATATGGACGCCATCTAGTGAGCAAGTAGTATAACGTATTCAAGAAAAAACAATTCTTAATTTATTCCCTTTTTAAGAGCAGAAATGTGAACTGGATTTGTAACGTCTCTTTTTCTTGTGATCAGAGGGGTTGAATAACAGGAATTTTAATCCTGCAGGAAATTCCATGTAAATGGTAGACAAAACGTTATAACTGAAACGAGATCACCAGTTTGTTGATAATTCTAGTAGAAAGTTTCGACCGACAACCATGTATCAAATTCTAGGCTTAATGTTACAGATGTAATATTGATAAGAGTGAAGAATAATGACTCGATTATTTGAATGTTACTGTTAAATACACATTTGTTATAGCATAGTTATTAGAAAGACATAAGATACATGTTTTCCCAGGAACGCAGTACAGAAAAGTAAATTCGAAGTTTGAAGTTCAAAGGCATCTTTATGGATATCTTTATTCATCTGACTATGACAACTATAGTTTAAAAATAACACGTTTCTTTCTTCTTCTTCCTTTACTTTATCCACGGAGAAATAAAAACATTCCCATTGTTAGGAAAAGTAAAAAGAAAAAAGTGACCACTGCAGGGTGAACATTGGCTGCTTCATTCCGATTACAGCCGTCGCCTTGACAGCACTGGACACACGAGTATTCTGGCCTGCTTCTGTCGCAGTGATCCAGTCCCAGTCCAGTGGTCTGTTTAGGGTCACGGAGCTTACATGGACCTAATGCACACTTTTTCTCAATTAAAAAACTCGATTCTGCAAAATAAAATAAAATTGTAACAGGTTTTAGACATTTAATACGTAATATGTCTTTTGAAAACATACAAAGCACTTAGTAAGCACAACAATAAAATAAGTCTGGTAGATTTATAAACACTCCTATATGTATAGCACAAGAAAAAAATGCATAATTTATACATTACATTTTAAAAATTTTTATCCTCAAATATTTTTCAGAAAACTTTTCGAAAAAATTCCACGAACAACTAGTTTAATTAATCAACAGATCAAATAGATAATGAGAGATGTTAAATCAAAACATAGAGAACAAAAACACGTTGAGTGCAAGTCCATTAGTGTTAGACTATTTTATTAGACTGAAGAAGAAAAAAGAATCGGAGCATTTAATACGAAATACAAATTTATTTCCAAAAATAGCCCGAGCGTGGCCCATTAGTTAACGTATCAGCCTACGGATCCGAGGGTATCGGGCTCAAGGTGTAGTACTACCAAATACGCTTCGCACTTTGAGTACGTTATAGGAACGACAGTCAACTCCGCTGTTCGATTAAGAATAAGACGCTTTAGGCGGAGGGTGCAGCCTACTGATGCGTTGCTTTTTGTTCAAAAGTAGAGACCGCTATTTCCACTTCACAAGGGTGACTGGTCTGCCTGTTTTGCCTATTATGTCCATAAGGTGTCGCTCAAGTGAGCAGACAAGCAATTTCCCACAACGTATTATTGGATAAATGGCCGAAACCATGAAAAACAAACTAGACAGTAGAGCTTTCGAGGACCATCATAAGATGTCTCAAAATTCCGGAATTAAAAAAAGGTATGAAAACTGGACACAAGTTTCGAAAGAAAAATATTTTTCATCAGTAACATATAATATTTTCCACTAGAACACTGCGGCTAAAAATGTTAAATTATTCATTCATTCACATAAAAAATGCGTTATAATGACATAAAATTATGATTTCTGAGATTACAAACAAGTGTTAAAAGCATGGAGTGATATAACAAACAAAATTGTTATAGAAGGAAAAATTAGAAAGGTAAACAATACGTTCACGCTTTCTGCAGAAAGTTTTCAATTCCATCTGAAGTTTCGTTTTTTCAGGCACATAATATTTTATCAAGCAGCCATATTTTCCGTAAATAAATAATATAAACACAGAAACTTATGTTGTGATAAAACTTTCTTCTGTTTACTGAATACTTGTAAGGTTGAGGAGTCAGCTTGTGCAATAAATTGTAAAAATAAAAACAAAATCAACGTTTAGTGCACAATAAAATTTTACTTGGCAGACTGCCAAAATTAAAAATACTCCACATGTTTCGGTAGCTTTATGCTACCATCACCAGGAGTAATAAACCTACATGTCGAGCGAGTAGTTTTATAAGAAAAAGGTTTAACTCGTTGTAATCTATGAGGGTGGTATGAGCAATGTACATAAAAAGTCAATATTTCTATCCAAAATTGTGCATTATCACCAGCTAACCCTTCATCTCTATTTAACAAATAATTATCTATCTTACAGTACAAAATTTATATTGATTCTCTAATATTGTAAGGTTATGATAAATTTGAAAACTAACTTTTATATATTCTTTGAGTTGTTCATGCTAAACAGTTTACTATGTATTATGCTATGGTATTTATATTTACTGTTAATTATCAAGCAGAAACGCTAAAAAAATTCCGCAAAACACAAGGTCATGACTGTTGAGCGAAAAATTCTTTATTAACAACACAATGTTATTTTACCAAAACCGGTCAGGCTTCTTTTTTTTTTTGTATAGTCTGCTTGCTGGGGTCGAGAAGATCAAGCGAACTTGAGTAATCAAGAGACAGAACTATGGAAATACTCGAACTTAATACTCTGACAAAAAAAATCAGGCATCTCACAAGTCCTTAGTTTACATACTTCAACCAATGTTTTTCACGTATTCTTAAGCCAAGTACAGGTTTCCTATAATCTGCATTACCTGTTTGAATAGTCTACCTTCCAAAACGTTCATACAAAAATGTATACACACTAGCTTGAGAGTTAAGAACAAAAACTGTAGCATGCAGCCTTTACCTGTGTCAAAGTCTTAGCACATGTTTACGACCTTGTTTGTGGATAGGGATGTCCAGTTAAACCAAAGTTCTCAAATATGCACCTATAATTAACCATTAGCAAGACTTTTGTCATTGTTTTTTGAAAGAGTTTGTAAATAATGTTAAGAATATCAGACATATTTGTCAGTAGCCTAATTACAGCAGACACCGTTTAATGATTATATTCATTGTGCTAATTATGATATGGAGTCGTTGTTTACAAACATACATCTAGACAAAGACATTTATCTTTGTTCTAGCCTCGTGTTAGCAAAAAATGATATTGTACAGGGTATAACTAAAGATGCTTTTAAAACATTTTTACGTTTTGTTATTAAACAATTGCACGCTATGTTTAACGTTAAAATTTATGAACAGATTGACGGAGTGGTTTTAGGCTCCAGTCTTCCTAGTCTCTTCCTGTGCTTCCATGGAAAAGTTTGGTTAAAGTCCTTTTCTGGACGATTTAAACCTGTGTATTACAAGTGATAATACCTTTGTGTTGTTTAATAATGTTGATCATGACACTTTTGTGTTGTTTAATAATGTTGATCATGACACTTTTGTGTTGTTTAATAATGTTGAATCGGTTAAAGAATTTCTACAGTTTTTAAACGGTAAACATTTCAATATAAATTTTACTGTCGAAAATCAACAGAATTACAAACTCTCGTTCTTAGATGGTTTTATCTTAAGGTATACTAACCACTAAAGAGTATCAGACACCCAATTACTAACCACTAAAGAGTATCAGACACCCAATTACTAACCACTAAAGAGTATCAGACACCCAATTACTAACCACTAAAGAGTATCAGACACCCAATTACTAACCACTAAAGGGTATCAGACACCCAATTACTAACCACTAAAGAGTATCAGACACCCAATTACTAACCACTAAAGAGTATCAGACACCCAATTACTAACCACTAAAGGGTATCAGACACCCAATTACTAACCACTAAAGAGTATCAGACACCCAATTACTAACCACTAAAGAGTATCAGACACCCAATTACTAACCACTAAAGGGTATCAGACACCCAATTACTAACCACTAAAAAGTATCAGACACCCAATTACTAACCACTAAAGAGTATCAGATACCCAATTACTAACCACTAAAGAGTATCAGACACCCAATTACTAACCACTAAAGAGTATCAGACACCCAATTACTAACCACTAAAGTGCATCAGACACCCAATTTCGCTGAACTGCATTCACATTTTGAAGTTTCACCCCTTCAATCTTGAAAGAAAATCTAGTTAAAATCATGCTAAACATAGCATTTAAAATATCGGGAAATCAAAACCTTCTTTTGAAGCAAAAGGGAAAACATCAAACAAACGTTGTCGTTCCTAAATAGAATGAAGCACACCAAAACTGAAAACTAAATACTTCATCTGCTGTTATGTTAGATGTTAAGAAGAAATCTGTTACTTTAGTAATACCCTACTTCATAGATCATTAAGAAGAAAATTAAGAAAACGACCAAACGATTATATCCACAAGTTCATTTTAAATCTTTCTTTAAAATTCAGTCTAGATTAAAAGGGGCCCTATTCAACTTTAGGACAAACAACATCCGTTGAATACCACCCCTAGTGGTATAAAGGACAAACAACATCCGTTGAATATCACACTAGTGCTATATGATTTTACGTGCACGAGATGCAACCATGGATATATTGGATTAACCACTAGATGGCGATGGAGTTGAATAAAATACCATTGTGAAGCTAAAACCTACAGCATCAGTAGTATTACCAACCACTGTCTAAAACCTACAACACCAGTAGTATTACCAACCACTGTCTAAAACCTACAACACCAGTAGTATTACGAACCACTGTCTAAAACCTACAACACCAGTAGTATTACGAACCACTGTCTAAAACCTACAACACCAGTAGTATTACGAACCACAATCTGAATGAATGTCATATTGTACCTAACTACAGTTTATTTTCGCGTCATTCTCCAGTCCCGGAAAGAATTTTACCCTAGAATGCTAGAATCTCTTTCCATCAAGCCAAAAAATAAACAACGGCTCTTAACCAGAAAATGAGTGCATTGCCACTACATTTCTAATCTTGAAAAGTAAAAAAGAAAAGAGAACAGAACATAACCTTCGATAGCTGTCCTAGATAGCCACAAACGCCAGTTGCCTGTACTATTGCGATACTGTGCCGCCCTCTATGGGTTGATTCATTCACTTCAGTCGGCATCACAGAAAAATAGATACAGGCAAAATCCGGTGAAACAAGGACTTTTTCCACTAAGATTTATCCTAATCTGCGCTGATTAAAACCACAATTCCCTCACCGTATATGTGAAAGTCGTATATAGGTATATATATGTTTCAAGTACTTCTGTGTAAATTTAGCACTTACATGCACACAAGCAATCGTACGTGGTATTTATATAAATATCATCCAAATGCTCATCCCAAATTTCCACCTGTGTACTCAGAAAGCAAGAATTGCAAAGTCCTTCCATCTTTCAGAAACCCTAATGATCATTATCAGCCCTACTAATTACATTACATTACATCTAATGACATCAGCTGTCCTAACTATGACATCTAATGGTCTGTTCCACAGAAATTCAGCTACACCTCGGTTAGACAGTGTGAGCGACTATTGAAATACGTCATACAAACATCTTATCACCGAAAATTATTTGATAGCCTGGAAAGTAAGGGTTATAGCGCATTTGCAACTAAGTTTCCTTTGGTCGTACAGACTAGCGATGTCATAGGCATTAACACGAGTCTCCCTAACTGTATAGTAACGGAGAAAATCATTACACTGTGAAACACTGCTTGGTAGCTTGGAAACTTGAGGAATCTACCGATTACCCTAACGCCCTAACTGTTGGTGTGGCAGTTAACCTCAGCCATATTGGTCAGGAGATCGCCATTAGCGGCTAGGCCGATCATCAGAGCTGTCACTCAGTTTTTTTCACTGGCGTTTTCTCATCTGATTATTTTCCTACTGCCAGATGAATATTTCCAGCTTCTCCCTCTTCATCAGCTAAATTAAGATAATGTTATGTTATGGATTTCGCGAGGGTTATCTGCGCTAGCTGTCCCTAATTTAGCAGTGTAAGACTAGAGGGAAGGAAGCTAGTCATCACCACCCACCGCCAACTCTTGGGCTACTCTTTTACCAACGAATAGTGGGATATACCGTACACATTATAACGCCCCCACGGCTGAAAGGGCGAGCATGTTTGGTGTGACAGGGATTCTAACCCGCGACCTGCAGATTGTTAGTCGAGCGCCCTAATCACCTGGCGGCCATGCCGGGCTCGAAGAATTATGCAACGAAGTTAGTAACATAGAAATTAGGAGAGCTACAAGCTCTTTCTTCGCCTTTCTTCAGATGTGACTTTATTTATTGTAATCACGTTATAATAAAGCGTTTATTTTTCTGTTAACATTTCATAAAACGAACCTAGTTAAAATTGGCATACTTACTGGTTTTGCTTATGGTCGTCATACATCTGTCGTACGCCTGGTCGTCAGGACAGATTTTCAGATAGTCGTCTGTGCACAAGTCGTTGTGTTCTACTTTACACTGATAACACTTCGGCTTGTTAGAGACAAAAGTCGCCGCTGTATTAAAAGCACAAAAAATAAGATAAATTGCTCAGATTTGCATAAAAGCCGATGACTTATGAAACCCTTCAAAACTGTGGATGGGTCAGTAACTTATTTGATGTACATTTAGCAAATAGTTCGAGCAGAAAACAAAAACTCAATATTTTAAATAAATACTTTTATTACCTTTTCATGTTTATCAGTTAGTTCAAATAGTAAAAAACAAACAAACAAACAAAACAACGAAAAACTTAGCACTCCAATGAAAATTGATCTCAAAATATCAGTTGTGATAAGTTGTTCATTTCGAACAGGAATAGTTATACCAAGGAAAATAATTTTAAGCTATAGAAGATATGTGCTTAACTCAAGTTGAGGTAAAACGTTTTTAAACAAGATTGTACATTTCTATAATAAGTTATCAAATGATGTTGTTGAAGCTTTAACAGGGTTGTAAATTTCTAGAATGGGTTGTCAAATGATGTGATTGAGGCTTTAACAAGGTTGTACATTTCTATAATGGGTTATCAAATTATGTGGTTGAGGCTAATACAATGGTGTTAAGAAGGGACTAGATGACTATTTATACCCTTGCTATTCATTAAAAGATATTTGTTTTAAGAATTTCCCCACAGGCATTATTAATATGGTAATTCATTTTGTTGTTTTTTGAATTCATTTGCCTTTTTTGTTTTATAATATGCATCGCTTCAGTACAAGAGTAATATATTCAAACAAATACATACACGCTTCTTATCACATATTAGATGTGAAAGTAGTATATTGAAATTGTACTGCCAAAGATATCTAAGATGTTCGTTGGTAGGTTAACTCACCAGAGTTTTGTTTGTTTGTTTGTTATGAATTTCCTGCAAAGCTACACGAGGGCTATCTGCGCTAGCCGTCCCTAATTAAGCAGTGTAAGACTAGAAGGAAAGCAACTAATCATCACCACCCACCGCCAACTCTTGGGACAGTCTTTTTCAAACCAACAGAGGGGACTGGCCGTCACATTATAACGCCCCCACGGATGAAAGGGCGAGCAAGTTTGGTGGGACGGAGATTCGAACCGGCGAGGCGCAGATTGAGTCAAGCGCCCTAATCACTTGGCCATGCTGGGCCCTAGAGTTTTGTATATTTTTACTTTACAGTGCTAGCATGTTAAGGCTCAGTAGATCTATTATGTAAGAATATACTGACAAAAACATTATTTTGAAAGACTTGTGTTCCATCTGTAAAATTCATATCAGCCATTTCTTGGTTAAACTCTTATAAGTAGAATATAATTAATGGCAAAAAAATCCCAGAAAAGTATGAATAATTAGACTTTTTCCTTAATAAAACTTAATGAAAGTGTCCTAAGAATGAATAGAAATTTTGGGGTGCTACTATAGCGTGCGGTCTACCGAGACTTTTACACTATAAACAAAGCATATAAAGATGTTGAATAATAGCAGTCTACCTGGTATATTTACACTGCTAAATAATTTATTAATGATGAATAATAGCAGTGTACCTGGGATATTTACACTGACCGCACGCTATAGTAGGTCCGAGCTGTTTCAATCACACCTTGATCACATTTGCTGGAAAGTTCTAAGAAAAGATGCAGATGATTTATTTGTGACATTTGTAAATGATACACGAAGTATATATTGTTAAAGGATTTAAATGTAAGTTATTTGTTAAGGATGTGGTAATAATTATGTAGCACAATTTTGTGTTTGTTTTTTATCATAATAATGATCATTAATACATTATTTAGCAGTGTAAATATCCCAGGTAGACTGCTATTATTCATCATTAATAAATCATTTAGCAGTGTAAATATCCCAGGTAGACTGCTATTATTCATCATTAATAAATCATTTAGCAGTGTAAATATCCCAGGTAGACTGCTATTATTCAACATCTTTATATGCTTTGTTTATATTGGGGTCATGTGGGTACCTTATAAGTGTGACGGTAAAATCTCACTGCTCGAATAGTCAAAGGTTGGTGTTGGGTGCTGGTGAATAAGCTGCTTTCATTCTAGTCTATCAATTCAAAATTAGGAGCGGCTATGCACAGATAACCCTTGTGTAGCTTTGCGGACATGATTAAGTTATTATGTTTTCTTCTTCATATAAATGGTATTTAGAGCAGTCAAATGTAAGGGCATGATAAAAACCTGAACAGTACTTAATCAAATGCTATATAAGACGCTTGTGCTTTTGTTTCTAACAAAACTTTAACAAAATCAATCACGTGGTGGCATCGATAAGAAACAGTGTAGAAGGTCGTCTAAAGTACTTTAAAATTTTACTTTTATTTTACGTATATTACGTATATAACGTCCTGCGCCCACCCCTCTTCTAGTTACAGTGAAGTGCCAAATGGTATAAATACTGCTACTATAAAGTTATTAAGCACCCTTAACAAACACTGTTAAAATTTTATTATCTAAAATAAAGTATGGTTCGTTGTTATGAATAGACAGTTTAAGCTTTTAATTATTTATTAACTTATTTATTTTCAAACTAGTAGCGGAATTATAACTTCGATTCTTTTTTTAAATATATATTTGTAATATATATAATCGCCTCGATATTATAAGCGTTGTTTACAGGATCAAGAAATATATTTGATTTTATTATTAACCACCAATTTCATAAGTAAGTCTTTATGCTTTTAATTTCAAATAAAAATTGTCTACGAAAGTGAGTCGCAGCGCTACCTATCTTAAGCCTCTACTTGTTGAAGCTAAAGCATAATATAACAGTTGGAATAATATAAATTAAGAAGTAAAAAAGGAATACTCATCTGTTTCAATAGTGGCGATCACGGAGAGGCTAAAATAAGACCGTCGTATTATTTAAAATAATAGTATTTATCATAAGGAACACATTAATACAAGATAATTACGTAGCTTACGGTAAGCTTACCTGATACTTTAATTATTTGCATCAATAATAGAAATGTGCTTATGAACCACCCGCTGTTCTAGCTTTGATGAGGAGTATACAAAACTATGTTAATTATTTTTTTCTAATCTGTAATCTCAGGTTAAACAGAAGAAAGATGATAGCCATAGATGTTGACTGGTAAAGTTGAAGAGGGATTTTTTTTATGCTGAGTTATTAGATCCAGAAAGCAAATATTTCGTAACTTGAAAAATGCTAATATAACAACGTAGGACAATATTCTGTCGGGTAGCATTAATATTTACACTACGAGATGATGGATCGGTTCCAGATTTTAATTTCACGCACTAATTCACATTTTACATCTGAGCGCACTAAGTGGTAGCTTTTAACTAACCCATTAAAAGAGGAGGAAAATTATAATCCTATCAAAGTTCATATGGTGCGTTTAATTTAATTTTATATGATGCAGGGTAACTGTCGGATTAGCTCATTTTTTGCATGTTAAATCCAAATTAAACAGTCATTAAAAACTGTTTCATTTTCTGGTTCACATACAAGTATCTAATTTGCGTGTCTCTTATAATTTATTTTTATATTTCGATCGTTTATACTTTAAGTTTAGTTTTATCTTCCTGAAATTTGTTGTAAATATCTAGAGGTAGAGCTTATTATTAAAGTTTAAGCTTGCCCTCCAGAGGCTCAGAGATAAGCTCGAGGTCTTTATAATGCTAAATTTCGGAGCTCGATACCTACGATGGGCACAGCACATATAGCCCATTGCGCAGAGGTGTACTTAACAAACAAGTTTTGTGTCCAACTTTCACGAGTTACGGAAAATTTTGAGGACTATCATACTGATTAACTTACAATGTATAAGGAAATATAATTTATTCATACGTTTGAAAGCTAAGTTTACAGCGATGTTATTTTACATAAAATATAAACATCCAAACTCTTGGAAGAGCTTTAATGGAATGGGGGAAATGGAAGATTTAATGAAATTAAGGGAATGGGAGAATGAGGTAAATTAGAGTATTTTAATGAAATGAGGAAAATGGAAGAACTTTAACGAAACGAAGGAAATGGGGAAACTTTACTGAAACGGAGGAAATGGGAGAAGTTTAATGAAACGGAGGAAATGAGAGAAGTTTAGTGAAACGAAGGAAAAGGGGAAACTTTACTGAAATGGAGGAAATGGGAGAAGTTTAATGAAACGGAGGAAATGGGAGAAGTTTAGTGAAACGAAGGAAAAGGGGAAACTTTAGTGAAATGGAAGAAATGGGAGAAGTTTAATGAAACGAAGGATAAGGGGAAACTTTACTGAAACGGAGGAAATGGGAGAAGTTTAGTGAAACGAAGGAAAAGGGGAAACTTTACTGAAATGGAGGAAATGGGAGAAGTTTAATGAAACGGATGATTTCTTTGTTTCTTTTAGAGAAAAATCAACTGGGTTGTCTGCTGTGTACATTGCAGGAAAGCGAACCCCGGATTTTAGCGTTGGAAGTCCACAAACTTATTGCTGTCCCACCAAGGGCCGAAATGAAGGAAATGGGAGAACTTTAATAAAGGCGTATGGACGTTATTAATATAAAATTTTGCATGTTAGCAATATAGTAACGTAAAGAAAGAATAGGCATTTGAAAATGTAAGTAGGCATTTAGAAAATAAAATAAATCAAGGATAAATAAACACTTATAGTTGTCTTTTCTATAACGACCAATTTAGCAAGTCCTACTTCTAGATCAAAGGTTTGTTTGTTTGTAATTAAGCGTAAAGCTACACAATGGGCTATCTGTGCTCTGCCCACCACGGGTATCGAAACCCGGATTCTAGCGTTGTAAATCCACAGACATGCTGCTGTGCCACTGTCGAAGGACATATATCAGCTTTGAAGCTAGAATTACGCTCACCATATCTCTCTTCAAACTCTCCCACTTCTCAGCGTCCATCGTTTTTAATACGCTTTGGTTTTCTTTAAACGTCATAACAGTGTGTTTCTTTAAAATCTTTTCCAATTTTTATCTATTTATCATTGTTATAATTTTATCCTGGGTACTCGTTGATTCTTACGTTTCATTATAATAAAGTATTTAAGTTTTTACTCTTTTTTATCTGTTTATACTGTTCTATTTTTGTAGTTTATTTTATTACTTAGCTATTTTGTCATTTAGTCATTTTTTAGTTTTATGTTCTTTTGTTTTAAGTTCACAGATTGGGTGCGATAAAACACAGCCATTATCAATCATTCATGAATATTACAGTTCTACGTGGAATGTTGAGCCCTATTTTGCCATTTTAATATACATTTATTATGATACGGTATTTGCTTTGTTTATTAGTCTTAGCGCATCATTTTTTTGTTTGTGTATTACATAAACCATCTACAATATTCTAGATGTAACATATTTTAACTGTCCAAATGTATAAGTCGTTAAAGAACATTTGTTTGTGCTATAACTTGAAAGAAAAAAGTATAGGATTGCCAAAGGCACTACTGAGACTGCATGTGGCATGTTCTATAACACATCAGTGTATTAAATTGCTCCAATTGTTTCTATTTGGGATTGGAATTATGCAGATGAGATTGGTGCACATCGAACTGGATTAAAATTAGGATTATGTTGATGAGGATGATGCACAAAGTACTCGAACAGGACTGAGTTTCCGTTGATAAGAATGATGCATCACGTACTTGATCAGAATTGGGATAATGTTGATCAGAATGATGCAAAATATACACAATCAAAACTGGGAATCTGTTGATTAGAATAATGCACAACGTATTCGATATTGTACGTAATCAACTTTGGAATTCTGTCGATGATAATGATGCATATGATGAAGATAGCAATACCGTTGATTTGTTCGAGTGTTGGGTTGACCCAGTTGTTTCTTCTAACTTATCTTATGTGTTTCATTCCAACGAATGAAGATAAGAATTGCACTTTGATCGTTGTTGCTCATCTTATGATAATACTGATAGTATTGATACTACTGCTAATAATAGAAGCAACAGTAGTTTACAAGGTTGTCTCAATTATTTCTTCTAACAAGGCTTGAGTATCTGATGTATCCACTTTATTATGGCTCTTTTTTATAACTTGGCGTTTTTAACACATTGACATTTGTTTATAGACATTACTTCTTTTTTTTTAAAAAACATAACACCCAAACTCTGTGTTCAGTGTTACTAGTTTTGTTTGTTTTCTGGTAAACCCTACATTAGCCAATTATAGAATATATTTCGCATGTAGCTGCTACTGCACATTTTTTTATTTGGAAGAGGCTGATTTTAGGCTTTTTCTCCAAACAAAGCCACATCATGTGGCTGGTGAATTTCATGTTTAGAAACACGGGCGTTGTAAACAGCCTCAAGTGTAGCCTCGTGGTTAAGGTGACGGTGTAATATAAAGAGAACGTTACAGGTTGGATTCTATGCGAGGACCCAATGTTTTTATTTTCACTTTTTGTGAGGGAATGCTCCATTTTAAAACTTGAATAAATAGTTTAATATATATGATATAAACGTCACAGTAGACGTTTTATCTGGTGTTTTTGTTGTTGACAAACAAGTGAGATGTCGTGGAAGTTTCGATGTTGTGTAACAGTGTTTCAAAAGTCACTGCATTTGTTTTGAAAAAAAAAAAGACTGAAAAAAGAAGACAAACGAGAAAAGTATGTTTTCCTTTACTTTGACGATTTATTTCTCTTACTGTATGACAGATAATGTTTTTTATTCACATTTGACCTAAGATAGTTTAGGTACATCATTACCTCAGAAACATCAAACTATCCGTGTTGTATAGAGAGTCAATGATAGTTCTCCGTGAACTTTTTAATATAACTTGGACGTCGATAATATTGTTCTTTTCAGTGTTTATTTACATAATGGAATCTAGGACAAAGGAAGCCCTGCGCATTCAGTGTAATTTGGCAGACGAACAACGTGTACCTTCTTTATTCTTTGGGTGATGAGTGGTATGTGGTTACTGCTATCACTAGAAGGTTGAGTGTCTTTGTTATCAGTTACTTTTTGACAGTGAATGGTCAAATTAAAATGAACATTTTCTGAACACTGTAGTATGAAATGAATTAATACAAGATTTTAGAGAACATACATGCACAAAATGATTATAATCTTTAACTACAAAACAATGGATTCTGCCGATACACTTCGTAGTATTTTCAATTTAATTTAGTACCATAGATCTCATAACTGATATGAGGATAATATGGCTGTACAGTACAGTACAGTTGTAGATTTTTGGATTAGGATAGAAATTTGTTTTGGCATTTACAAGCATTATCGTCGTTTATATGTGTACTAATATATGTGTTTAAAAGTATGTCCATTTAATTATGACACCGTAGTCTCTATTTTTCTTTGGTGGCTTGGTTGATGGGGATAAACGTAATCCATTGTTAAAAATCTTTACGTCTTACTAACCCAAAAAATATTTAAGTACGTGTGATAATAGTCCTATCTAATTCGTTCGTTGTTTTGTGGAATTTCACACAAAGCTATTAGAGAGCTAACTACGCTAATCGTTCCTAATTTTTAAGTGATATACTAGAGGTAAGGCAGCTAGTAAGCACCATCCACCGCCAACTCGTGGTCTACTTTAAACAAACAATTGGATTCGACTTTATCTCTTATGATACACCCACTGCTCAAATTGTAGGGCACGATTTTTTCTTCGGTACTGGGGAGTGAACCACGCTAACCACTGGGCTATGCTATTTGAGCTGTTCTGAGAGGCTTACAAACACAGGTTCTTTTTTCTTCACTACTCTCTTAAAAAACAACAACAGACGTCTTGATTAAGATGTTTAAAATCAATTTGTTTAGATAAAATATGAAGCACAATCTATCAACCAATGAATATAAATTTGTAAACGATGTGAAAAATATGCACCATTAGTGTTAATAATTTATTCTTCCCAATTATCCAGTAGAAAACATTCGATTCACTGAAATTATACCGGTTTGGGGAATTATATTCCTAATCAGTTACCCTAGACGAGGGCAAATAGATAAAACAAGACTAGGTTTCTTGTAAGGGTCGACTGTGTGTTATGAGTATGGCGTTTTTAGTTGTCTCTTTCTCAACACTTTGTTATAAATGTGGATAATTAGCATTGGTGGTACTGGATGGAACTATATATCTTATGGTGCCACTCTAATGGACTAACGTATATGATGTTACACGTCACGTGATCTGTTGCTCTCTGAGGTCCCCCGCTTGCTATAATCCCTTAACTACTTCCATACTGGGGTGGCTTTTATGGATGCTATACTGGCCTCCGAAGTATTCAAGATAGACAGGGATTTTATATGGCTTTTATGGATGTTATACTGGCCTCCGAAGTATTCAAGATAGACAGGGATTTTATATGGCTTTTATGGATGTTATACTGGCCTCCGAAGTATTCAAGATAGACAGGGATTTTATATGGCTTTCAAAAAATACGAAAATATGATTCCCCCTCTAATTTACTACCTACAACTTGGTTACTTATAATAAATTAGAACATTACATAAAACAACGAAATGAAACAATATACAATGAAATATACTATTGAATAATGCAAAATAATTAAAGTTTTATCAAGACTTTATTACGACTATTTTTCATATTCCTTCACCATATACTTCTTCGTGTGATGTCGTAAGCAAATTTTTTTGTTTGTATATTGTTTGTTTGGAATTAAGCACAAAGCTACACAATGAGTTATATGTGCTCTGCCCGCCCCGGGTATCGAAACCCGGTTTCTAGCGTTGTAAGTCCGCAGACATACCGCCGTGCCACTGGGGGGCTTTTGTTTGTAAGTTAATACTTAATTTTGATTTTAATGACAAAATCTTTGACTGGGTCGATTGGTTCGAAGCTAGCACATTCTTATGTTTTCATAAAAAAAACGTACCGTGGATGGATGAATACCCCGAAACTTTGGAACTATTTTATTATAGGAGGCGTGTTGATGACACTTCTGTCATTTTATATCAGAAATTAATGTTTCTTTGTTTCGGCAATCTTTAGATAGCAAACATGCTAATATTAAATTCAGAATAAAGTAGGTATTTGAGTCACTGCTACCTTTTTATTTTTTAGAAATTTTTTTATGAAACCGACTAATGACATCTATAATTAAATTCTCATGAAAAACTTAAGGTACCAAAGAAAGTTTAAACTATCATCGTTACTATGAGAAACTAAAGAACTTCTGCAAAGAAATAAGCTCACAGTTTTATGATTGATTAATGCATATGATATCAGTTTAATAAACCTTCCATTTCTAGTATCCCATAAACTGATGTTCCGAAAAAAGTTTGTTACTTTGACGTTACCGTATGCTAAAGAGCATGTCAGCGGATTTAAAATAATGAAGTTAATTGGTCGTATCTCTCCACATGTTTGTTTGTTTCAGAGCAAAGTCACATTGGGCTGTCTACTGTGTCCATCTCGGGGAATCGAACCCCGAAATTAAGCGTTGTAGGTACGTAAACTTACCGCTATCCCACCGGAGGACAGTACAATTCATATGCATTTTTGTTTAAATTTAGGGTTAGTGCAATGAAAGATGAGCTTCCACAGGTTGTTTATGAACTTAATGTTCATGCTGAGTAATGGAACTTGTGGCGGTCACCGTCAGTGGTGTAAAATGTATCTTACTGTTAAAATTTGATACTGTAACCTATATTGCACACCACATTATAGCAGTCTGTAATGCCGATTTTAACTCTAATCGTTTGCTTGTAGTTAAACAAAAAGCCACACAATTGGATGGCTATCTGTGCTATGCTCGCCACAGCTATTGAAACCTGGTTGTTAGCGCTATAAGTCCGCAGACTTACCGCTGAGTTTTATTTTGAATTTTGCGCAAAGCTACATGAGAGCTCGATGACGAGGAACCCACTTTGATACTAATAATGGCTGGAGACGGCTTGAATGGGTAATGAAGAAAAACTTTAATATAAGTTTAACATAACAGCAAATGTACAACGTTTCGACCAAGTTTTTGTATCATCAGGGAAAAAACCCTTTCGCAACGGTGTACCTTTGCTGTTATGTTAAACTTATA
>NW_013665707.1:177777-179375 GCF_000517525.1 Limulus polyphemus | reverse complement strand
ACAAGGTTTTGTCATCATCATCAGGTACAAAACCTTGTCGAAACGTTGTACATTTGCTGTTATGTTAAACTTATATTAAAGTTTTTCTTCATTACCCATTCAAGCCGTCTCCAGCCATTACATGAGAGCTATTTGCGCTAGCTATCCCTAATTTAGCAGTGAAGGACTAAAGAGAGAAGGCAACTAGTCATCACCACCCACCGCCAACTCTTGGGCTACTCTTTTGCCAACGAATAGTGGGATTGACAGTCACATTCTAACGCGTCTACGGTTGAAAGAGCGAACATGTTTGGTCGAACGGGGATTCGAACCCGCGACCCTCAGATTACGAGTCAAGCGTCCTAACCACCATGCCGGGCCATTTTTTCCACGTTTTGAAAACAAAAAGAACCTGTCGAATTTAAGATTTCGAATGTTCCATTTTCTCTTGGCAAAGGCATCAAACTATAGCTTTTTTAAAACTAGTTTTCATGTTGAAGGCAGGAATTACGTAGCAATGTCCATTTTTGAATGATATTGTTTTATGTCAGTCGGTTAATAGAAAACTTGTTTTGACCTGCTAAGGTGCATAATTTAGGACTTGAAAATATAAAGAATTGAACTGTAAAGATAATTTGTCTCGACTTTGCACAACATCATGAAATGCTTAAGGAAAAAGTTACATGATCAAAAGAAGTTTTCCCTGTTAATGGCCATTGATACACCAATAGCAAATTTTGTAAGCTTTGTAAGAATGAGAATAATTGGCATAGAAAAAATTTGAAATAACTGAAAAACATGCCACAGTGCATTTTATCTTTTTATGTATGAAAGTTGCATTTTAATATTCCCAATAGTTTCAGTTAAAAAGTATTATTGTTTGTTTGAGAGCAAAGACACATTTGGCTATCTACTGTGTCCGCCGCGGAAAACGAACCTCGGAATTTAGCGTTGTAAGTACGTAGACTTACAACCGTCCCACATGAGAGTAGGGGGCAGCCACTATTTACATTTGATATTACGTATGAACTATAATTAACTTTTGTATTTACTGCTGACTAACCAATATTGTTACTTGATTCAACTACAGACTATATGTACGTTCGTTTTTGCAATTAGAGACACCACAAGTTTATTTTTTATCCGACGTACAAGGTAGTACATGTTAGTTTTATAACTGACAGTTTTTGAGAAATTGTTTTACAGTGCTGACTTGGGACATAGAAAAAAGTTATAGGTGTATATGTCATCACACCTAAATGATATTAAGTACTAACCGTGATCTTAACCGATAGAAAAGTAAGAAGATAACCTTATTTTAAGATAAACTACTGACGTACATAAATCTAACCGTTTAAAAATTCAGTCACTTTACTACAATATCAAGGATGGACCTGTCTCTGTTATTTATTTTCCAATAAAACTTTTCTTCACTTTCAATCTTCTTCTTCCTTTTTTATCTTTAAGATCCTACTGTTTTTTAGGTTTCAGTAAACTACTTAGTTAACTCTCGGCTCTCTTTACCTTTTTGACCTTCGTTCATTCCCTTTCCATTTTCTTCTCTTTTCGGCCCGGCATGGCCAGGTGGTTAGGGCGCTCGACTAGCAATCTGAGGGTCG
>NW_013665707.1:165774-176810 GCF_000517525.1 Limulus polyphemus | reverse complement strand
ATTCAAAACAAACAAACAAACAATCTTCTCTTTTCGGATTTATCCATAGAGAGCCATGGAATCTCTTACAGACTTTTTTTTCTATCAAAGTTTCTTTTCCATTTAAAATGCCGTCATTTCTTTCCACTATTAATAGAAATGGAACAGTTATAGATTACTGTAGAGGCCTCAAGTGTATGATACTTATTCATGTGCTGTTGTGACCACTGGGAAATGACCAATTTACCAAACCTCAGTTAAGAATATACCTAGTATAACTCTTTTAATTCCATATTAATATATGTGTTGACTATTGACACACCATCGAATGAAAATAGTATTTAGAAAGCAGAGAGAAACATCTAGTCGGTGATGTAAGAAGAAAATACGAAGTGATCTGAACACAAGATGTTTGTGATAAGGGGAGGTTTGCATACATACGTATTTGTCAACATACCAAGAAAGCCAAAATGTTCTTGATATATATATTTATAAATCACACTAAGACGTCGTATTGAAGATACAATTTTAAAGGGCTGAAATATTTTGTATTTCTGGCAAATCTACTAAGGCTATCTACCACCGTCCTTAATTTTATTTTGATTAACTGATAAGAGATAAGGCAGCCAGTCAGCAGCACCTTACCACCTACCTAAGCAATTTACTGTCACTCTTATAACGCACTCAAAGTGCGAAGAATATTTTGTAGAGTATTTGATATTCGACCCCGAATCGCTATGGTTATACTAGAGAGCCAACCTGCGCCCACAGAATTTAAAAAAATAACATAATTTGAATCACTTTGTCATTTTTGAAACCTTCTTTTAAAGAGAGGTTCAGTTTGGAATATTTTGTTGTTGTTTTTTTCACCTCACTAATAATTTATCAATTCCTAAAATAGAGAAGTTTATTCCGTTTGTTATTAAACACTACGCTCAGGTTTATATAAATGGAACACGTGTTTCAACTAAAAGTTATGATATTATTTTTATTTTATTCGAACACCTGGGATTCCCGATGCAATCTTATTATTTATATAGAATATTTAGTGCTAAGGTAAAAGGATATATATATACAGAACAACAAGGGAATGAGTATTGATATCTGAAGTAAATGAAAATCAATTTAACTGCAAATTAGGCTGGAAAAAATTTCATTTCACGCCAATTCTACAAATTTAATTTGTTTTTTCGTTTATGTTGTTTAATTTATAATTAGTTTTGCTTTGAAAAAACAAACAAACAAAAAAACATCTAACGTTTGCACCAAGAATTAGTTAGTCTGGACAAAATGCAAAGGTCTATGAACTTTTAAACATTTTATGAACGTCTCTCGGCGGGACAGTGGAAAGTTTAAGGACTTACAACCCTAAAAAATGGGGTTTGATTCCTCGCGATGGATACAGGAGATAGCTCAATGTGGTTTTGCTCTAAACAAACGAAGTGCCTACGAAAAATTATAAGTCATTCGAAATTTTTATCTGTGCTTTAATAAACATCGTTTCTATTTTGTGACAGCAGGATTCTATTCGTGCAGTTGAAATGTTTTGTTTTTCATTTTTGTCGTTCGTTTAATAAAACTCATTGAAATAGAGATTACAGCTAGTGAATACATTTATTAGTTCGGATTCTTTGTTGTAATACATAGTATTTTAGTAAAAGAATTTTGTAGGGCTAGTTATTTGTCTTTCGATGAAATTTATTGATATTCTGTTACGCTTTGTTTCACGAAAATATTGCAAAATAAAGAGAATTGTGCTAAGTATACACAAGATTAACTTTTGTTTAAAGATTAATCGATTCTCTTCCGAATAGGTCAACTTTGACAATCATTTTGAAAGTTTTATTAAGATCAGTATTAGTTTTTGTGCTGGTTTTGAAACACGATTAATAAAACCAACGTTACAGGCATTCTTTAAAAAATATTGATTAAACTATTAAACATCAAAGATTCGAATTAAATGAGTCGATTTTTCCTACTATTACATTTGAGGTAAAAACAAGTACAGGCCTGTTTCTGTTCACCGATTTAATAAGATTGCCTGGAGGAGTTACCTATTTTAGCCACTCTCACAACTGTACAGTAGTATGTTGTCTGTCAATCAGTCAGTAGACACTAAAATGACGTCACACAAGGAATGTTTAACGTTACAATTTGGACTATCGTGTCGTCAGTAAAATGTGCGCATGCCAAGAATCACGAGGTTTCATGTACTCTTTTACTTTAGAGGACCCTGCGCAATTATATCTAGTATATATATATATCCCCCTATTTCAGATAAGTACATCTAATATATACATATATATATATCCCTATTTTAGGTAAGCTCTTCAAACCTTTAAACTTAAAAGTTTGCACTGACATTTACAAAGGAATTTAACGAAAGTCTGGAAATGTCAACTGCCTGAGTAAAGTACTTTTCCTATTAATAGTTACGTTACTATTTATAGGGAAAACAAATACCATATTCTATTTCCAGAAAACAGAAAATTATCTGTCCTTTCAATAATACCCCCCTAGTGGCAGAGCGGTATGTCTGCGGACTTACAACGCTAGAAACCGGGTTTCGATAGCCCGGGTTGGGAGCACAGATAGCCCTTTGTGTAGCTTTACTATAAACAAACCTTTCAATAATATCAAATTTAACATTAGAGACAAAAAATAAAATAATGTTTAAAAAACCCTTCTGGGTATTTTGATATCAAGAGTGTTTCAGTGGGTTCATGTTAGTGCTCTCTCTCCTTCTTTTTTTTTGTTGTTTATTTTTCATCTTTTGTACTTACATTCTTGTCATGTTATATAGGAATGACTAATTAGTAATAAAATAAATATAGTAATTATAAAGAAAACCCCATATTGAAAATTGCTATATCTTAAAATTAAATGCCCTAAAGGAACAACATTTTATCATAAGCACATTGACAATAAGTACCCCCAGTGGCACAGCGGTATGTCTACGGACTTACAACGCTAGAAACCGGGTGGGCTAAGCACAGATGCCCATTGTGTAGCTTTGTACTTTAATTCAAACAAACAATAATAAATTCTATTCAAGAAAGTATGGACATAGTACAAGGCGTTTCAACGTCACAGAGAGTGCTCCACTGTCACTTGGTCTATACATAAATGACACTATTGTAATCATCATATGTTTTGGATACTATTCATTGATTCTCGCAGTATCCTAAGCGATGAAGCACCCTGTATTGTTATCACACTTTCCTCGTGAAATTATGCATCCTGAGCAAACGGTTTTTAAAGCATGAAAATTTTGAATGTGAGGTTTTGTCTTCATTATGACCCTGTACAAATACTGGAGTCAATGCAAACTAAAAACCTTATACCAACCAATATTAGTGTATCTTCCATTTGCATCCGTCATATCCGAGAGCTTGATTACTTTATACATTTTTCGTAATATAATAGCTGGCTGTAGTGATTGAATCTGTGAGTATATATTTCCTTGCGCAATATACAAAAAAAAAACTCTCTGATTTTCTGGGACCTGTTAGTGTGTTTTTAACCTAAGTCTTAGACGCAGATTAGTAAGAAGAATTATAGAAGTAATAAATTTTATTAAAATAACTTAAAATAGTTTCACCTACTCTTTTAAAAACATTCGAACTGAAATGCTGGTTGTTACTTATGTTACAGCCTTCCAGTGGTACAGCGGTATGTCTGTGGACTTACAACGCTAGAAACCGGGTTTCGATACCCGTGGTGGGCAGAGCACAGATAGCTTTGTGCTTAATAACAAACAAACCAATTATAATAAAACATTATGATAGCTGTATATGCTGTAGGAGAAGAAGGTTGCTTTTAAATTCAACAAGTTTTTTTTTCTGTAAGCAGTATTTTTCCCAGTTGCTCAGTGATAACGAAGATGGCTTCTAACGCTAAAATACGGGATTCTATTCTTTCTATGGCTACAGAATAACCTACTATACAGCTTTGCACTTAAATAAACAATCCACTTATAATATTTTAATAGTATCGTATAAGATTGTAATCAGCTTATTTATTGCTGTTGATTTAATAAAACTGTACAAGATAAATGAATATGCACATATCCATTGTGGTATTGCATTCTAGCAAAGGCGGATGTAGTGTTTTTAATTAGTTTTTATTCTGTAACATATGTTTATAAGGGCTTGTGTACGCACTATTGTATGTTTGAATATCAATGTTTACTGCTCAAGTTTTCCTAAAACATGATTAAAGATTATGCTACTCTCTGTAATAAATTTAATTACATTCATAATAGGAGTGAAAATGCACATTTTTGTTCTCCAGGAAACAAATATAAGGAACAAAATATTAAAAAAAAATTGGCGAGAATATAAAGGAAAATGAATGTACAACATGGCACGTATTTTGTCAGTAGATGAAAGTGTATCAACCAGAAATCTTAAGATTTAATTCCAATTATACTCAAGTTTTACAAAGAGAGAGAGAGAGAGAGGATATTTTTCCGTAAAAATGAACTTGATTGGTGGAAAGCTTCAGGCTCCAATAGTGTTGCCCCCCAGTGGCACAGCGGTATGTCTGCGGACTTACAACGCTAGAAACCGGGTTTCGATACCCGTGGTGGGCAGAGCACAGATAGCCCTTGTGTAGCTTTGTGCATAATTAAAAACAAACAAACAAACCACTAGTGTTCAACCAAACAATAATTTAAACGACATCAACAAGAAACATAGAAATTTCTTCTTGTGAAAATATTAAGCTTATAATTCTGGATTAGCATATAAAACGTTTTTCTGTTAGAGTATTAAGCTTACAAAGAATTAACGATTAACATACCATTTCACCTTAAGCTTTTCCAGTGAAAGCAGTAAGCTTATAAAGTGGGAAGCATTAGGATGCCAGCTCACCCCAGACTTCTCCTTGTGAAAGCAGTAAGCTTATAAAGTGGGAAGCATTAGGATACCAGCTCACCCCAGACTTCTCCTTGTGAAAGCAGTAAGCTTATAAAGTTGGAAGCATTAGGATACCAGCTCACCCTAGACTTCTCTTTGTGAAAGCAGTAAGCTTATAAAGTGGGATGCATTAGGATACCAGCTCACCTCAGACTTCTCTTTGTGAAAGCAGTAAGCTTATAAAGTGGGATGCATTAGGATACCAGCTCACCTCAGACTTCTCCTTGTGAAAGCATTAAGCTTATAAAGTGGTATGCATTAAGATACCAGATCACACCAGACTTCTACTTGTGAAAGCATTAAGCTTATAAAGTGGGAAGCATTAGGATACCAGCTCACCTCAGACTTCTCCTTGTGAAAGCAGTAAGTTTATAAAGTGGGATGTATTAGAATACCAGCTCACCTCAGACTTCTTCTTGTGAAAGCAGTAAGCTTATAAAGTGGTATGCATTAAGATACCAGCTCACCCCAGACTTCTACTTGTGAAAGCAGTAAGCTTATAAAGTGGTATGCATTAAGATACCAGCTCACCCCAGACTTCTACTTGTGAAAGCAGTAAGCTTATAAAGTGGAGTGCATTAGGATGCCAGCTCACCCCAGACTTCTACTTGTGAAAGCAGTAAGCTTATAAAGTGGGATGCTTTTGTCATATATTGTCGTACCATTTGACTATAGATACTTTAAAGTTTATCTGTTTTGTTGAATTTCGCGCAAAGTTGCTCGAAGGCTATCTGCACTAGTCGTGTCTAATTTTGAAGTGATAGACCAGAAGGGTGCAGTTAGTCAACACCGTCCACCGCCAACTCTTGGGCTACTCTTTTACCAACGAACAGTGGGATTGACCGTCACATTATAACGTTTCAACGGTTGAAAAGGTGAGCATCTTTGGTGAACGGTTTCGATCTCACCACCGGCAGATTGCGAATCGAGCGCTCTGACCATTAAAGCAACTAATTGTGTTAATACAGAAATTTTGATAATTAGAACTGACTTTAGTCTAATAAATAGACCCAAAGGGCTGACTTTTGTCTTCTTGACACTTTATTTTTGGGTATTAACAGCGTACTTGAAACTACACGGGCGGTGCTTTCTCCTGGTGACTGTAAATTAATTTTATAATAAATAGCGTTATCTGAAAATAAAGGATTTATTTTTGTATTAGACTCCAACTAACAATCGCTTGCTGAGTATGACAGTAATTAACTCACTCCCACTATTTTACTCTTACTTTTTCATATATTTAAGTGCTGCTTTTAAAAAGTACAATGCTAATATTATGAATCCTTCAAAAATCTTTAGATGAAACACATTCCACAAACATTTATAAGGTGCACTATAACTCAGGAAAAATGATGTACATATTTTGTCATGTTCGGTTTATGTATTCGAACAGAAGAGCGAGACTCTGAATGAAGTGTAATTGAATAGAGTTCGTAAGTGGTTTGACATTTTGCCCAAGACTATCAACAAAAATCATCATATTCTAGAGACCTCTCTCTCAAGTTACGTCAGACAAGTTCTTTTCCTCATGATTAATAAGTACGTGAGGCCGTTCATCCATAAAAGATATATATATACTGCAATCATGAAATTCTTTGCATAGTTTACTACGATTATAACTCCCTTTCTCCGTAACGTTGCCATACTGTCATAATTTGATCAAAGTTAAAAGGGTCTTTTAAATAAAATACAATATTTATCTTACAAAGATACGAACTTTTGGTAGTTATAAAAACAATACGCATTTTATATTGAGATACTTTTATTTAAAGAAAGGATCTAAATGTAGTGATGACCTTTTAATGAAGACGTTATCCTACCTATTAATTAAGAATGATTGTGAAAATAATATAGGTAACAAAACATGGCACAATTCGCGAAATATTTAACTTCGAAATATCGTGAACTGATGTGTAAGTCACTAAACATATACATATGTGTAAGAAGACTTTTAATTTTTGAAGTTTCATGTTAGTTCTTTGAGAATGTTTTAAAAAAATTAACTAAAAAAGGGATATGAGGAGTGACATTCTCATGTTATATACGATGAATGTTGGACTGTAGATTTAAAAGTTAAAGTATTGTAACTGGGGAGAAAAATCGTCGAAAGATTTGCTTACGATTTCAGTGGTGAAAAAGATAACGCATTATGTCATGGTTAATCTATCTTGTCATCAGGATTTTAACCAGCTGGGTGAGATATTGGTAACCATGTCAGGAAACGGACTGTGGTGGTCTAATATGGAAACTAGCTGTCGTCACTCGCCATCTTTGACAGAATTTTTATTCAGTTGAATATGTTTTTTTTCTTCATTTTATGCTCTCTCTCCCTCTTTCTTACCAAGTTCAAAAACCTGTTAAAGCAGCAACATCTGACATATTTATCCTTTTTTTATACCTGGTACATGGCAAACATTAAAATCACGCGCAGAAAACGAACTAATTGTTATTATTTTATTCTTTTTATTTGACCTCCCTGGTGGCTCAGCGATAATTTGAGAGTTTTTTAGCCCTATTTTGTAGCTTTCTGCTTAACAAACAGCTTACTTCATATTTTTAAAGTAATGACTGAAAAAAGTAGATTATACTGTTTTTCTATATTTATTTGGATTTTAGAATATTCTCTATTGTTTGTGACACAGTTCTCATAAGTATAATACGTATATAAATTAGTTCCCTTATTTTTAGCATACATTAAAGACTAGCGGAAATTTTTGAAAGTTATAGCAGTTTGTTTTTTAATGTAGATAAACTTCAAACTTCATTTGTCGTCACAACTTATGGTTGGATTGCTATATGATAAATAAACTCCAGATTACTGCAACTGCTAAGCTACGGCTGACTGCAGAACTCACTAGAGGGTGATATATAACATTATCTGATTAAACAAAATGCAACAGAAATTATGAAAAGCGCCACAAATACATACTATCCTATGTTGTTGTATGAACAATAGCGAAAAGGCTGTGATGTTAGTTTTAATAGGCCCTTCGGAATAACCAAATTGTTCTGAATGATATTATAACCTTATCTTTGATGTTCGAGAGGTTGGAAATTAAGTTGTATAATTTGTTCATATCTCTGACGAAAAATGATTGATTCTTATATATATAATGTATTAGTTAATTTACTTGTCATCAGACATTAGTATTAGGCCTATTATAATTTTAACACTGCATTCTATATCTAGTTATTGAGATATTTTCAAGAATTAGAAGAATGTATAATAATAATATTCCAACCACACTATGTTCGCCATATCCAATGCTGATAACGCTTTTCGCTCAATCCATAGGTCATCAGGCCAGCTGGGACACAACAAACACTATTTATATAAAACATTTGTTATAACCATAGGTATAAATAACACTAGATTGGCCATTCACTAATCTTTATCATCCAGGGGCATGGGCGCATGCTGCCGCCATTGCTTTGTGTTGAAAAAGGAACATTATGCACTGTTTTGAAGTGTCTATGATGGGAAAATGTACTGGTCATGAAAATTTAGGTATGTACATGGTAGAGTAAGACGCATAGGTACTTACAGCAAACATTGGACATATATTATGGTATGCAGATTAGACAACGCCAGACTAGTGAAATGGTGACGAAAAGTTAAACATCTTACTTGATTTTAATTATTTAAGTATATACCTATAAAGATGACCTATTTAAAACTTACAACTTTATTTGCACATGAACGTTTATATAATTTGAAATTTCATAACTTTTCATATTTTTCTGAAGTCAACATCAGTTAAATATATCACACTAAAACACTTTTTTCCTGCTTTAATCTGCACATGTACTACACCGGTAATATATGATTTTCATGTAAAATAAAATGTTTCGCATAATTAAGTTACCTGACTTTGCTATGTCGACATTCAAAGGTGAATCCCATTATGTGGAATGATATTTGGTCTTAATGACAGGGTGATCTTGAGAGCTACTGTTCTAATGAGGATAATTTCAACATTTCATCCATAATATTTATTTCTGATTACAGAATAATAATATTAATGAAATATCTTAAACTGGGTTTCACCGAGTTGATAAATGAGGAATTGTTTTTAAATTTACAATAAGAGACTGGTTATGTATGTGATTTAAGTTGCAATTAAAATTGAAGGGTTGTAGCAAAGTTTTTTCCTATACTTCAAGTCTTTAATTATAAGACCTTTCAGAGATCATTTGGAGGGAAGGGGCTCATTAAGCCTATTAAAGTTTTATGACTACAAATATTAATATAATTTTATTTTTTCCTCCTAAGAAAGAGAATAGTCTCTAGTAGGAATAACTTTTAAAGCAAGGTATCGTTTACCAAGCTTTATTTATATGGACAATTTAATTATTTGTTCTTGAACAAAAATGGTAATCGTTAAATAATATTTCAAAAGATATTTACCTGGGTCTATAATATAAAATATGTTTGTTTGGTCACCCTGAAATTATAAATTAGGTAAACGTCGGCTATAAATAAAATTATAGAGCCTTCTATATCGAAGCAATATTACAAATAACAGGTATCTGTAGACGAAAACGTTCTTTTAAAACCGCGCTCCTAAAAGTACCTAATGTAGTATGTTAACTGATGAAGGTATGGATGAAAGTCGTAAAAATGATAGTAAAGCATCTATATATTTAACTTTCCAGTTACATCTGTTATATATATATATACGTTTGGAACAATCCAAGTTACATTAACTTTAAGTTTTATGTAAAAAAATTAATAGAATTGTTCATTCATAAAAGGAAAGTGCATGCTTATTTCCAAAGTGATATGGGGAAATGCGAACGAACAATCGTTGCGATGTATCATACTATTGTATACTAGTGCTTCCTGGTGACGAGGCTATGTTATACTCAGGAACTCAATGTTCATGGCCATTCAATCAGAATGTTCATTGAAAATGACGCCATTTTCTATTTTCTAGCTGTGATGATTTTTATCATATTTCTAGGCCAGTTCTTAAAATATAATACAATATCTGTATCATTTCTCAGCAATATCCAATCTATATTAATTATTTATAAAATTGATAACATATAATTTTGAGTACAGAAATTGTACAGTGAAGGTTAGGGACTTAACAGGCTTTAAACAAACTTGTACAAATATATTAATTTTAAAAACAACCACACAAAAAACAAGGCACATCTGGAAAATTCAGACATGTTGGATAACATCACATGTATATATAAAAGCACGAAATATGATATTAAAAGTTTAACTTGAAACTTGCCAAGTGCAAAGATAAAATATCTTTTTTTTCTCCTTTTTAGAAACAAAGGGCCCCAGCGGCACAGCGGTATGTCTACGGACTTACAACGCTAGAATCCGGGTTTCAACACTCGTGGTGGGCAGAGCAGAGATAGCCAATTGTGTAGCTTAGTTACAAACAAAATAAAAATAAATTTATTTTCACTTTTCTCGTCTCGATTCATGTCAACATTCAATAAAGTTATCATGTATTGGTTTTACAAATAAATATTAATATTTCACCAACTTCAAGAATATATACGACTTTAAGATAAAAACTGTGGTGGAAGAACGCAAAAAACTAAGAACAACTGTTAGTACCTTGTTTTGTACAGGAAGAAGAAATTATCTTAGTATTTATGGTATTCAAGAAAAGGATGATTTTTAAAGTATTTTAAATTGAGCCCTGACTGGTAATTTGTTTTAAGCTTAATATAATACTTTTTTCTAAACCCTTTATAGTTTTAGAGCATTATATACAATAAACAGTTAGCTACAGTAACTCCAGAAACGAATTATGTATAAAAACAATCGTTCAACCCCAGTTTTTAAAATAAAAAAACATAATATACCAAGTACATGAAAAAAAAAATTGGTTTTATGACCCTAGAACCACTCCTTAGGTGTTAGTACACCCCGATACTATATCGCTCCTATGGCATTACTCAGATTATTAATAAAAATTGTAACAAAATACAATTTACTAAACCTATAAGTAATTTCCTTTGCTTTTATCTTCCTAAAAAACATTATTTGTGTTTCAAGGCAGTTTAATAACTGTTTTGGCATACATAAAGTATTAGGTCGTCATGAAATTAATGTCGCTTGTTTTTAGATGAAACATTCGAAAAACTTATATATCAAAACACAACATT
>NW_013665707.1:158222-164774 GCF_000517525.1 Limulus polyphemus | reverse complement strand
GGGATTAGACTATACTAAACTTTACACATTATGTAGTCTACACTAACGTGACGTTTAGGCGGTTCGTTTAATTACTATTCTTGATGTTCCAAAACGCGACATTAATTTCTTGACGACATAATATATAGTTCAGTGGTAGAACACTGGCTGTGTTAACCAGGGGTTCCAAGTCCATGTACCAACTGGCTGTGTTAACCAAGGGTTCCAAGTCCATGTCCTAAAACCTCTTTTCACTTAAAATTTAATGTCAAAAATTACCTTTTCATTGTTTCGTTTTGAAATTTAGAAATAAACGAAAGTGAGTGGATAGACGTTATATGATTTGGTCTGTGTACCTATCATAACTAGTATGGTGAACTAAACTCATGGTATGAAGTTTTATATATGAACATTGAGATGAGGATGGCTTGTACTCTTAGATAGTGGACAGTTGGCTCTGTTAGTCAGAGACCAAGGGTATCATTCGCTTATTGGTTGTTTTTTTTTTTTCACTTAACTTTATATAAGCCTGAAATTAAGTTGAAACTCCACACAACTGGTTGCTAGTTATTGTTTACGGTAAAAACAATATTAATAAAACCAAAGTTTGACTTGCAAGGTGAGAATTTTGCAAGAGCAAATGATTGCACCTTTGAAGGGTCCAAACGGTTAAAAGTATTAAAATAAAAGCCCTCTGCAAAAGGTAGCACGTAAAACTGCGTACCAGCTGCTCCCAGATCATTTAAGTAATGTCACAGTATTCAGGTGAAGAACACTTGAACAAGTTTCTACTGAATGGAGAGTATCTCCAGAATTCCCAGATTATCATCAGATGATAGGGAATATGTGTCAGCGGCTGCGTACTACAGGCTCATATACACATAGGCGTCGTGCTGACAGATCAAGAACATCAACCAATATTGCAAATGAAGCCGCCATATTAGAATTTGTTATGTTTGGGCAGCGCTTTCAACGCAGACATTGATTGTTTGCCATCTTTTCGTAATACTGTTAGGATGTTTAGCCATACTGGCACTTATCCTATAACTGTTGTTGTTGCTGAACGATTTTGGCTTAAGCTGTTTAATTTTAAATTGGAAAAAATTGGTGTGTGATGCGTATTAACCTTGAATGGTCTCAATTACATTGTTACAGGATAGGCCTACAAAACCTTATTCTACAACATAAAAATTATTTTCCTACAAGTCTCTGTATCTAAATTATTTGGCTGTCAACGGACTCGTAGATCACACGGTGTGCACATATTATAGAAATAAAGCCCCCCAAATACAAATAAGTATGTAATAGAACATATATTACACAACCCTTAAACTTTCAAGGTTGTTTAAATAGTTCCTGAATGGTTATTTAAATCGGAAACCATTTAGAAGCGAAAAACGGTTCAGAAAGTTCGTTGATGATGTGTAACTACACCAAAAGTCGTTGTCTTTTATATAAGTCATTCCTATAGCGTAGCCCCAGCGTCATCTTTGCTGGAGATATCTAGAAAATTTGATATCGCCACTTCTCAGGTGCCAGTGTTCTTCACTCTATAAGAGAGTATGATAAGCTTTCGTTGCTGGGAATATCTTGAAAGGTTGATATCGCCACTTCTTAGGTGCTAGTGTTCTCTATCTTATAAGACAGTATGATAAGTTTTTTGTTGCTGGGAATATCTTGAAAGGTTGATATCGCCACTTTTCAGGTGCCAGTATTCTCCACTCTATAAGACAGTATGATAAGGTTTGCGGAGTATAACGACCGTTCTGGAGAAACTTGGCGGAGAAAGCGTTACTCGGCTGATAACAGAGTAACTTGTTTTACAACTACGTTTATCGCTGATCTAATCAAACATCATATAGTTACATCACCACATCTTCTACGTCTACAAGATCATAGGATAGCTTTTCAGAACACTCAATGGGATAGTGTTTCCGTCGTGATTTCTTTATGTCGGTCAGCAATGTAGCGTTGCTCTTTTGCTGACGGGTTCTTATAAATTATGTGGTGAAAATAATGTTCAGCCCACGTAACGATGAAAAATTACTTTATTTCCTCCTGTAACGTTTCTAACTCTTGAACACTGCCGTAAATTAACTGTAATCCTATGCTACAAAAGACATTAATTAACGTAAAACAAATCAACTTACTTATACAAAGTAACCGCAGTAGCTAACACACTGACTAATTCAACTCTCTATCTTGAAAATAACACTACATATTTCAGAACTATCTCGTTTTTATAATGTAGATTCGAATATACTAAGACAGACTTGACATCACGTCCTTAGAACTTTCTAGGCGTTCTACGCCCTCTAGCTAACAGATTACAACGTTAAAAATGTAGCCCACAATGGTATAATGGGTGCATGCATAGATTTGTGTCTCAAGTACTTCATAAATTGACGATGTGATATATGTTTATTTAATACATATTGAAAATTGGACTGACGTCAAACTTATCCAAAAGCTTCAGGATTAAATTGGAATTTAGAAACCAAAATGATTCAGTGTTTAAAAAAAAGAATCAGTTTATAACTTTATACACATACGGGTGTTAGAGAACACCCTTCTTTTTGTAGTGTTAGTAGTCCATAAATATAAGGTGTTATGAAATCAATGGATTGTAAAAAAAACTGATAAAAGGATTCATTTATAACTTTTTACTTTTTTTTAAAAGGAATGAATTAGCTTGCCCCTCTCTGTATTTGGTAGGATTATTATAAAGGAGATTATAGCGAATTGTAGCAAAAAACAAGACATCCATTTTATAAACATAATCAGAACAATTCATAACAACAACAGATTTTTTCTTGTAAGTCCGATATTAAAATGACAGTACCTTGTTATCTTGTAATTCGTTTAAAGCTTTTTTAGCTTATCTTTTGATGAATTGAAAATCTTAATCATTCTTTGTTTATTTAAAGCTAGGTGATTTTTTCCGGAAAAAGCTCGCAAAACTGATTCCAATTTATAGTTATTAAATAAAGTGACAAGGGTTAATTTATATTCAATATATTTTAGTCACATGACTGACTACATCTTAGTGTGCTGTGTCGTCGATATATTATTTTCATCTGATGATGCTACGTTAACGTGATGAAACATAGAGATATTTTGTGTTATTTTTATACTTGTTTTTAATGGTTTAGTATGAGATGTACCTCTATTATATTTACTTATATAATTAGTGATATGTCAATATCTTTTAGTCACATGACTGACTACATCTTAGTGTGCTGTGTCGTCGATATTATTTTCATCTGATGATGCTACGTTAACGTGATGAAACATAAGGATATTTTGTGTTATTTTTATACTTGTTTTTAATGGTTTAGTATGAGATGTACCTCTATTATATTTACTTATATAATTAGTGATATGTCAATATCTTTTAGTCACATGACTGACTACATCTTAGTGTGCTGTGTCGTCGATACATTATTTTCATCTGATGATGCCACGTTAACGTGATGAAACATAGAGATATTTTGTGTTATTTTTATGCTTGTTTTTAATGGTTTAGTATGAGATATACCTCTATTAATTTACTTATATAATTAGTGATATGAAAAATGTATTTTTAGGTTGTGTGGTGTAAATGTTTTACTGTCTTTGACGCAAAATGTGTTCATTGGATTTATATTTACCAATAGCGTATGGTGAAATGGCGAGAAATAATTTTCGTGAATTAAAGATGTTTAGAAGACAACGATGTCAAAATGTGGATTTGAATCGTTTTTAAATCATGTAATATATCTTCTTTGATACCTAATTTTCTCCGCTCTAGTTTACATATTTCTCCTATGAAATGTGAACATATTGTGTAGCATATGTATCAAAGTGTTTAAAGAAACATATAAGATTAAATTGTCGTGAAAAGAACTTTCTAATAAATAAAAAAAGCTGAATACTTGTCAGACATTATCTTGATCCGTGTTTCTTGAGAACAACATTTTTGTTGAATTTTATGAAGTATCATAAAGAAGTAGAAAAGATTAAGAAACTAAAATTAAAGGCTAAGATTGTAAGAGAATAATGAAATGGTTTGCAATGAGTTGAACAAAACTGTGTTATCTGTGGTACATGACTTGTGTTCATTCGCTTTGTCTAGTTTTTAAATGGATTTATTGAAGAAAGAACTAAAGTTTCCTGTTTTACCTCAAACAGCACCTGGACTTGAATATTTTATTCGTAAGCTTGTTACAGTTAACAGAATAAGCTCGAACTCTACTGATTCCCACAATGGAATTTCTGAAACAACAAATATTTCAAATAATCCATCTTTTTTTTTTTTAACTACGTTCATTTCTTTTCCGCTAGAAGAAAAATGCGATAAGTCAGCCTCTGGCGGAGTTTTTCAGAAAAATCATTGGACTTTTAAATAAAGAAATAATGATTAGCAGCAACTTATTTAAAGATGAGCTGAAAGAAAATTGTTATTTTAAAATCGTATAAAGGAAACTCTGTTGTTAAATGTTTTACTTTTTGGTGCAACTCACAATAATACTCTTTCTAATAATCCTACCATATGTAGAGAACGGAAACTTAATTCATTCCTTTCAGATTAAAAAAAAACGTTATAAATTAATCTTTTTTTTTCCAGCTTTAAGGTCAAACGATTTCATAAAACTCCATAATTTCCCAGTTGGCTCAGCGGTAAGTATGAGGGCTTTTCACGCTAGAAATCGGGTTTTAATATCCGAGGAGAGCAGAGTACAGATAGTCCATTGTGTAACTTTGTGCTTTACAACAAATAAAAACCTCATATTCATGGACTGCTAAAAATACACAAGGAATGATGTCCTCTAACATCTTTGATGACGAGGAACACACTTTGAGACTAATAATGGCTGGAGACGGCTTGAATGGGTAATGAAGAAAAACTTTAATATAAGTTTAACATAACAGCAAATGTACAACGTTTCGACAAGGTTTTGTCATCATCCTCTAACATTCATTGTTTCATCTTGTGGTTCTTTTAATTTAGGGATGTTTTTAGCTTATATTTTTGAAGATTTTGTTTTTAAGCTTTAATACTAAGATACTTAAATACTAAACTCCACACTTTAATATTGAGCTCCACCGCTTTAATACTAAGATACTTAAATACTAAACTCCACACTTTAATATTGAGCTCCACCGCTTTAATACTAAGATACTTAATACTAAACTCCACCACTTTAATACTAAGATACTTTAACACTAAGTTCCACCACTTTAATACTAAAATACTTTAACACTAGCTTCCACCACGTTAATACTAAGATACTTTAACACTAAGTTCCACCACTTTAATACTAAGATACTTTAACACTAAGTTCCACCACTTTAATACTAAAATACTTTAACACTAGCTTCCACCACGTTAATACTAAGATACTTTAACACTAGCTTCCACCACGTTAATACTAAGATACTTTAACACTAAGTTCCACCACTTTAATACTAAGATACTTTAACACTAAGTTCCACCACTTTAATACTAAGATACTTTCATACTAAGATTTATTTGGTAAGTTTTAAATTTAGTTCACTTTTCACTCAGGTTCCCGTTCTTGAAGTAATAGGCTTAACTTCAGATTATTCAATGTAAGATAACGGTCTTAAGTCTTTCCTACCTATCCATGTTGTAAGAAAGACTTCTTATTTTTGTCGGGCCGTATTTGAGGGCCCAAGGTTTGTTTTCCGTTGTCGCAAAACAAGTCGCATTCTGCACTTTGGGGCTGTGTGTGAGTTATAAGAGTGAATGTCAACTCCCATTATTCTGTCAGACTAGAGTGGCCCAAGTGTTGGTGGTGGATGGTGTTGACTAACTGCCCTCCTTCTAATTTAATAGTTCAAAATTAGGTATGGCTAGCGTAGATAACCTTTGTAGCTTTGCAGAATATCCGAAAACAAACAAACTTATTTTTGCCAATGCAAAAACTTCCATTGTGTTAAACTGTTCAATATTTGATCAGTTTGATGGGATCATTATGAAAAGCCCCTTCTTTCCAGTAATTGCTAATATTTTTATGAAACATTTAGATGAAAATATTTTTGGTTGTGTGTGTGTTTATGGGTTTTTTTTTATAGCAGAGACACAATCGAACCCCTGATTTTAACTTCGTAAATTCGAAGACTTACCGTTGTCCCACCTGTGGACAGCTATATAGAAACAACGTTAATTGAATGTAATGGGTTCCCTCTGAATATTTCCAGAATATACTAAGTTTGTATCCTGGACTATCTTGAGTTTAAAAAAAAAAAGAACTTGGGTAGATGTAATAATTTACACTTGTCCTTGAAGTGTAGATTTTTTTACTCGGTAAAAACATTGTCATACTACTTGTGAACAAAATCATTATAAGAAAGGTGTAATATACATAGAACATTTAGATTGTCATATATTTTATATTGGAGAAACTGAGCATAAATTGGATAACAGAACACTGTTATCTCCCCCATCTCATGTAGTTGAACAATTTAATAATACTAGATATAATCAACAACTTTTAAAATTTCTATTTCACAGAAAGAGAAAAACATAAACAAATATAAAATTAAAAGCTATCTTAATTAAACAAATAA
>NW_013665707.1:154839-157447 GCF_000517525.1 Limulus polyphemus | reverse complement strand
TAAAACAAATCACACCCATTGTATTTTGGCTTATACTGAACGTGCACTTCGACTCATATTGAGAACATTTTGTTTGTTTGAGTGTTTGAAATTAAGCACAAAGCCACACAATGGGCTATCTGTGCTCTGCCCACCACGAGTATCGAAACCCGGTTTCTAGCGTTGTAAGTTCGCAGATATTGAGAACATATAAGTCTAGACGATCGATACTTTTCGTTGGTTTCCTCCTTTTATTCAAGTCACACAACACAAGAATCAGAGGTAAAGCTATGCAAATAAAAAAAGTGTCTTACCAATACAGTTTGTTGTGTTTACTATTCTTTACGTGTACTTCTTTCTCAAACAACAACAAAAAACCCAGCTGAATGTAATCCACTGTTCACGTAAATGTGAGATAAAAACAACAATACCTTGCATGAGATTTATTGTTAAAACTGTGCTGTCCCAACCACAGTTCACGTAAATGTGAAATAAGATCAGCAATGCATTGCATGAGATTCATTGTTAAAACTGTACTGTCCCAATCACAGTTCACGTAAATGTAAAATAAGATCAACAATACATTGCAGGAAAGTTTTACACCACTATTCTTAGAAATATGGTTAGTGATTTTCTGTGCTAGTTTCTAGCTGGTATCTATAGAAATAGTACACATAACAAGCTGGGAAAAGTTCTCTAATGAAATGGTTTCACCTCAAGTTGCTATTCGTGCCTGAACTATAACAATCAACATATCTGAATTTTCTCGTTCTCTTTCTCTGAGCACTCTTGCTCAGTGAACGGAAAAAATTATCGACTTTTGCTAAATTAATTGTGAAAAAAAAATTCTAGGGATTAAGGGGAAAAATCAGTAACCCGTTTTCTCCAGACTTCTAGCAAATTTTACTAAAATATTTTAACATTTTCAGAAGTAAAAAGTATGCAGACAGAAGTGCTGAGATAAACTGAGTTTTAGTACGTTATAGTAAAATATGGGTAGTTTCCATCGCAAGGCTGGCATGTCGAAAGCAAATCTCTCCTTCCTGCATAAATTCGATAATCCATCTAATGTGCGGATACAATGGTTTTCTAGCTTACGTGTGCACTTTTGTCGCTTTTCCATACTGAGATCCTTCTATATTACATTGCGCACTATTGCATGGGGCATGTGGACGGCTTTTGACACTGACCTTTGAGTTCATGGATACCGCAATTTGCTTTATCCAGGAAAAATAAGCGCCCTGCGTTCAGTATTTTGTTTACGTTACCCATGCATCCTGGGGTTAAGAAGTTAATAATATGGTTTAACAATTCTAAAATCTTTTCTCTTTATCTTAGCATGCTGTGAAGAAGAAAAAAGCTGCGTAAACCTACATGGATGAGTCTGGAAATTTCCCAAAACTTATGATTTTGACTGTGTATTTAAATTTTAGACGACAAAAATAACACATTAATCATACCTTCTTCACATCACCTGAAGGGGTGGTGAAAATGCAATAGCATTTGTTGCATTTATTATAATGTTTCTGTATGGCCAATTGACGAAAACGTCTCTTAAAACTGTCGAAACTGCGATCACTGACCGTCAAGGTCAAATATGTATATATATATATATATATGTTTGCTTAAAACATCTATATAATGTCGAGAAAACCGACTTAAAGGGAGCTTTTCTTCAGTATCATTTTATGTAAAACACGAACTAGAAACTTTTATAGGTATGTAAACATGTTATAATTATCACTTTAAACGCGTCAGTTAACCATTATTTTTGATGTGTATTAAAATAACAGTTATATCTTCTAGGCGAAATAGAAATAAGACAAATACTTGTGGTAGATTTAGTTCTTAAGACATTTAGAACAGTTGAGGTAGTTTCTCTACATAAAATGCTTATCGTCACCTAACGCCACAGGTTTAAGAATGAAGAAAGACCGAATTAACTGCTTAAAGTGAAAGTATATCCACCTAAAACACTGTCTGCCTGAGTAATTTAGGGAGAACGCTTCTTACTAACTACTGTTGCCAGAATCGATGTTTCTTGAAAAGCTAAGCACATGTTTAAGAAGCTAACCAAGTCGTGATATTGGAATGACCTATTTCTTCCAGAGGGATTCTTTTTTCAATGAACCCTTCTTTTTATCTTCCGGCTTTTATTAAACGCCGACTGTATACTTTTAAAATCATCCGCAGTTTTTTTCCCTGGTCAATGTCCTCCAGTGGCACAGCGGTATGTCTGCGGATTTATATTGCTAGAAACCGGGTTTCGATACCCCTGGTGGGCAGATAGCCCTTTGTGTAGCTTTGTGCTTAATAACAAACAACTACAACAACAATTATCCTCAGTCATTAGAGTATCTCGTATCAGCCATCATTATGTCTTTTTTATTATTTTGTATCAATGGATTCTATAGATAAACTTTGCCGACATGAAATCATGTGTTCTATTGTTTTAAAAGTATTCAACAGAACCACATTGACAATAACCATGAACAAATCTTAACTCGAAAAGTGAACCTGAGTTCGCCCTACCCCGCATGGATTAACTTTTGTACAAATCTCAAGGAATATTTCGTGCTAATGTCAAAAAATATTTTTTTTTAATCAAATGAATCACTGTGATTGTGTA
>NW_013665707.1:151429-153839 GCF_000517525.1 Limulus polyphemus | reverse complement strand
TCAGTTTTGCATTTTGCGTTTTGAGGTTTTATGGCTGTTTTTGCTTTATCTTACTACTACTTCGCCCCCTGTACGTCGATATTCACCAAATTTGGCATGAAGAGATACTTGCAAACTTGCGGTTTCACATTTTGTGTTTTGCAGTTTTTATGGGCGTTTTTACAATTACATAAAAGGGAAACAACTTTTCATGTCCGAAGATAACCTTTCATTAATGTACATAACTTCCGTCCAGGGGACGAGTACTCCACATAAATTAACATGTTTCTATGATGAAGAAATTGCCATCATGACATTACGTCACAATGGCACTTCGAGCTTCCTTTACCATGTCTACTGATCTACCATTACCAAACAAACTGATATTACTACCGTAGATTACCGCTCAAGTTCAGATCACTTTGGAAATTTTCCTTTACTGCTTATAATCCAAGAGTTCAAGATAACATTTAACTGAAGAGTCACTGATTTTACAGAATTACACAAGTCTTTGTGAAGTTTTCTTTTTGTGAATTAAATGTAACATTTACTTGAAAAATTATCTGATTTTACAGCAAAACGTAACTTTTGTTTGCAGATTGTTTCAATAACGTTAAGATTTTTTGCACCATTTTGTTTATAAGAACAGACATAATTTGGAATTTATAAACTTCAATGGTGTGTGAAGTTTCACGTTGTTTTTGCAAACTTCTTTACAAGATGAAATAAAATGACACTGATGCTTACAGATTTGTTTACGTGACAAGCCATTTAGATAATGTATTCAAATGAAAGACAGTAAACTGATTATATTGTAATTTATTTCCTTCTCCTTCTTGTTTGTTGGCTGCTTATTGTATTAAAGCTTTTTAATTAAATAGTCTTAGGTACTTTTACATTTGTTATAATCTAATATCACGATGAAATATTTAAACCCATCGGAATAAACTATTATGAAAGCTTTGATCTGGCTCATTTGCTATTGCTTTCTAATCAAATAGCATTCACTTTTATGCTATTATGCTATTATTATGCTTTAGCATCAAGTTTGACTAATTAGCACATTGCTAAACATGCAGACTTGTCACTGAAAATCCTACATTAAGGAAAATATATGATGTGTTGACTATAACAAAGAATCGTCACCTGATAGTGGTGATGGAATGTAATGCGTTGACTGCAACAAAAGATCGTCATCTGATAATGGTGAAGGCAGGTAATGTGTTGACTGTAACAAAGAATCGTCTTCTGATAATGGTGAAGGCAGGTAATGTGTTGACTTTAATTGAGAATCGTCGTCTGATAGTGGTGAAGGCAGGTAATGTATTAACTTTAATGAAGAATTGTCGTCTGATTGTGGTGAAGGCAGGTAATGTATTAACTTTAATGAAGAATTGTCGTCTCATAGTGGTGAAGGCAGGTAATGTGTTAACTTTAATTGAGAATCGTCGTCTGATAGTGGTAAAGGCAGGTAATGTATTAACTTTAATGAAGAATTGTCGTCTCATAGTGGTGAAGGCAGGTAATGTATTAACTTTAATTGAGAATCGTCGTCTGATAGTGGTGAAGGTAGGTAATGTATTAACTTTAATGAAGAATTGTCGTCTCATAGTGATGAAGGTAGATAATGTATTAACTTTTGGTTTAATTTTTTGAAAAATGATTTATGCCCAAATTATTATTAATGCAATTAATAGTAATAATACCTTTAGCAAATGTAATCACCAGATTGATAATTATAAGTCATTTATTTAAAGTATGTAAAAGTGAAATATTTTATTTGATAAACATTATCTTAAACTTTTATTTCTTTATGCAATTCCAAAATTAAATAAGCTATCAACTAAATTCAAATTTATTACAAATTCCGTATAAACTTTATTTAAAACTATTGGCCTTATACTTTAAAAGGTTTTAAGTATTTTCAACTAAAAAATAAATAATAAAAAGATACATTAATTTTGCCCAACAAAGATCTGTGGATCATTCGTAATAATAATAATATTGTATTAAACATTCTGAATTAACAGAATATTGTTCTTCCTTATAACTTTTGAGTTCACCTATTTAAAACACTGATTTGGTTAAAGTTTTTAATTTATTAGTATTTTGAAGATCATATCAAATTATTATCAAAACACCAGTTTATTTAATAACCACATTTACTCAATAATAATAAAAAACTAATTAGTTTAAACAACTAATCGGCATAACCTATGAAAACGAATTATTCTACAAATGTTGCAAGTCTTTATTTATTTCATGATGAAGTTTTATTTGTAAATCATCATACTAAAACTGGAAATTTTATATTTATCGGTATGTTAATAATTTAATTTTTATTAATAATTTAGAGTTAACGCAAACATTTTAGTAAATTTACCCAAATGATTTAGTGATCCAGCACACTGGATTAGGGCGCTCGACCCGT
>NW_013665707.1:137792-151316 GCF_000517525.1 Limulus polyphemus | reverse complement strand
TGGCGTTATAATGTGACGGTCAATCCCACTATTCGTTGGTAAAAGAGTAGCCCAAGAGTTGTCGGTGGGTGGTGCTGAGTAGCTGCCTTCCCTCTAGTCTTGCACTGCTAAATTAGGAACGGCTAGCGCAGATAGTCTTCGTGTAGCTTTGCGCGAAATCCATAACAAACAAACAACACTAATAGTAAAAACGATACTTTTCATTGTTTAGTTAAACATTATTTGTTAAATACAGTTTAAACTAACTTTTTTTTTGTTAAAAGAAGCAGTAATAATTTTCAGTTTTTTTGTTCTACCATATTCCTACAATTCAGTTAAAAGGGGTAATAATTTCACGGTTGAAACATTAGGCTTTACTCTGTAGTAATCGTTAATTTTTCATGGAGAAAGGTTCTCTTTTAGTTGGTAAATTAATTTATAACGGGTTGCTATATGAGTAGATGTTTAAGCTCTGTAAACATTTACAATAGTTTATTGAAAATATTTTTCTACATATCTCTTTAAATTTCATTTTCTTTCGGTATTTCAAAATATATTCCTTTTGCTGAAGGCGTGTTATATCTACGACATTACTACCTGTTTTGATACTAATATTTCTTAAACCTCTCGATTTCTATATTTAATTAGACAACTCAAGGTTATTCAAACGTTAAGCCATCTCACCACCATATTTGCAGGTACAGACAAAAAAGTTTAACCTGACATTTGCTGAATTAAAAAAAAATATTCATAAAATAAATCTAATTAGATATGGGAGAGGGTGGGAAGTTAATGAGTATGAATTACATAATAGAAGGATAAACGTATGTATTTAATGGTTAGAAAATATAGAGAAATTATTAAAAACAAGTAAATAAACACACATCTAACAACACAACCTGCCTGGCGTGGCCTGGCGTTTAGGGCACTCGACTTGCAATCTGTGAGTCGCGAGTTTGAATCCCCTCACGGAGCATGCTCGACGTTTCGGCCGTGGGGAGGGGGGAATGTTATAATGTTAATCCCACGATTTTTTCTTAGTAAAGAGTAGCCCAAGAGTTGGCGGAGGGTGGTTTTGGTTAAGTTGCCTTCCTTCTAGTCTAATGTGTTAAAATTAGTGACGACTAGCGCAGATAGCCCTCGAATAGCTCTGCGTGAAATTTATAAAAACTAAACAAACAACACGTCTACCATTAAAATGATTAAAAATGTATTTCTTTGGTGAGTACTATAATTCTGATTCAATCTCATATCTATCTAATCTATGTTACAATAAATCAGCCATGTCAAAACTTAGTGAGAAAATGTTATAAGCACACTTTTCCATTCTAACCTTATAGTCCTTATCACAGTAGATCCCTTCAAGTTTCATTTGAAAGGACATATAATAAAAGAAGTCTACAGAATCTACAGGTATTTAAAAATGAAGTCATGTATGGTTCAGGTTAGAGCACTAAATTACTTTACATAGCGACTGCTCTAATACCGAAAATAGCATTTGAAGGATTCATTAGATCTATCGTCCAAATCTAACTTATGATATTTAAAGAATATTTAATCCTTAAGCACCAAAATCAGTTTCCGTGGTCATGATATGTATGGTCATGTCGGCTACTTGAATCCAAGGACAATGAAGTTTAAATCTAGATTTGGGTATAGGTATATATATTCTATATCTAACAATACAAGTTTACTTGTGAAATGTTATCCATCTTTCCTTGCTAATGATCCCTTCCCAATTTTCATCTTTAGCCTTATTTTATGCTTTTCTGTGTGGCAAGATAATTTCACGTAATACCACACTCGGGAGCGTTTTGAGATCCCCACTATGGCCATCAGTAGATTTCCAGTAGATTCATAGGTTACTTCTAGTTTATCAGAGTTGTGTGCAAGAAGTCAATCCTGGAAAGGCAAACATCAAGTATCTAGGCTAGTCCTAGTTTACCTGAGTTGTTTGCAAGAAGCCAAGCCTAGAAAGACAAACATCAATTAGTTAGGCTAGTCCTAGTTTACCTGAGTTGTGTGCAAGAAGCCAAGCCTAGAAAGGCAAATATCAAGTAGCTAGTTTACGTTGCAACTCGAATTAAATAGGTAAGTTTGAAAGGGAGTGTTGGGTGATTATATACCACATGGGGAGGGGTAATATAGTGTTATTTCTTTTAATTTTTTCTGGTAAAGGTAAGATATTTTTACATTTCATCGAACTCTATATGAGATGGTTATATAGTGTTACTTTTTGATTTTTCTAATTTCAACATGGAAGTTCACTACTATAGAAGGGTTCCTACCCTAACTACAACCGCCCGCCCCCGGTTGAATGGTACTCAAAACCTAGAACATTGTGGATTTAACCACGTGGAGTTTACACCCCTTATTTCAGCTATATGCATGATTACTTTACTTGCGTTTCAAGAAATACTGGAGAGATGGGATATTCTCAAGGCTTTTTGGGTACTATCACTGCAGTTATTCGTCTGGAATCATACCCTTCGCAGTGTTCCGCGGTATAAGTTGTCTTATATGTTTGTGTTTCTATGGCGATAGTTCAATATAAGTTTATTGTTCATCACTGGTTTATTGTGGTGATTTTTTTGCGCCCATTTACAGTTAATGTCGGATTGTTTGGTGGATTTGTACATATGTATTGAAGACTGTCCTATCTATACTTATGAATACAGACATGAACGTTTGGTCGGTTTAAACAGCACTTATAACCAGAAATAAAATGCTTTGTTTTATGCTTGACCCCATAAAAAGCTTCTAGAGTATTTAAAATACTTCTATTTGAAGAAAATTTAATTGGTTGCTTCAAGGAAAATATTGTCTTCATTTAAAAGGTCTGATGGCTACCCAGTTTCTTATATTTCTGTTTTTTTCTTTGGCGTAGTTCAACTATTACTTTGTCAAACAATTCCAGTAGAGTTCTTTTAAAAAACTACAATGAAATAGAATTTTTAAGTAACTGAATGAATCGATTTATACTGAATCGATTTGGGAATGTTTTCGTAAAAATAAGCAAGCACTCGGTATTTAAGTGCATTGTTTGCTATCATATATACCATGCAGTCAAGTAATTACTGCATTTTGTTTTCATCATCTCTATATAGAAATATAGTTATTATTGTTTTTGTTCACCTTCATTTCTAACATTTACATCCTCTTTCAAGATATACAGATTTTGGTCTAGTTTGAGTCAGAGTTGTGCGAGAAAATTTCACAAATATTGTCAACGACTGTCTACGAGAAATATCTCAAGTTGTGAATCTGATTCTGTCTATGTAACTAGTTAACACGTATTACAAGAATGGTCTACAAGAATTACTATTTGGTCTATAAATAGTCCGTAACTTGTGTTTTCTTTTACTTATTAATCAGCTTCTCTTGTTTGTCACAGTGATTTTCGAAACAGTCTCATTGCAAAAACTTTAAAACGTTTCTATAGGAAAACAAATTACATTTTTAGTCACGTGTTTTATAGTCGATGATTTTATACAGTTAACTTACAAAGCTACAACATCACACTATAGAAAACGAGATGAAAAATAGTGTGAAATTCATACACAGAAATTTAATCCAACTTTTTACGTCCTTGGGCTAGGTTTATCGGGTTCGTTACGAGTTCATATACATTTTGTTCCAAAACGAACAGAGAAACTTCTCGTAATTACAAGTTCATTGTTTGTTTTTTATAATGAGTGATAGAATTATGTTTCATCATCGAAATATTTAGAACATTGTTCATGTTTATCCTGTTTATATCTGATATATGTATGCAATGAGTAATGACATAAGACTAGGTCTGTAACGACAGAAAACTGCGATATGTTATCATAAATAGAAAAAAAAATCTTTGGTCAGGTATATTCTAGTATTTTGTTCTAGTTTAGAAAAAGGTTGTAAGTCACAGTGATTGCTTAGTAAGATTTATACTTGCTTGACTCTCCTTCTGTGCTATGCCCTCTAGGAGTGTGGTCATACCCATTTCAAGGGACTTGTACAGGTTCGTTTGAATTAGAGGTTTACTCCCTTGGATAGGCATAATGAGAAAGACCACTGGCATAGGTAATTTAGAATTGTGGGATATCACACTAGGAACTATCGTTCTGATTTAATATTGCGATATATAATTATTTCTGTCTTCATCTCGTGCAGACGTACTTTCTTCACTACGCAGAGAGTTTCCAAATACAGAATATCGAAACCCGCCACTTTGTAAAATGCTCAAGTAATCCTCAGTGTGATTTGCATAAATAAAGATTTTATTCTGTTCTTTTCTTTTGATGTTCCTGCTCAAAATTATTATTTGCTTAAATTTTCCTGAACTTGTTATGTATTGCGAATACTTATAACTTTTTGTTCGACATCAATGTACCTGAATACCAGATGTCATGAAACATTTGCGTGAGAGAACAGTGCAAACTTTTGTTGGTAACAGTATTAACACTGTGCTTACATGTATGGATGATAAACAAGATCAGACACATTATAAAGTAAGAGAAGTAACCCTTGAAGATATGCTATAAACAAAAAAAACTCAAATTATTTAATATAGTACATTCGACCCTTAAAAAGGAAAGGTCCTATAAAAAACACACAACACTTATTACGTCAAGTAGAAATACACACTTACTTGATAAAGCGATAGTGCTCAAGATAAACATTGCCATCCAAGCCTCCAACCCCATCTTTAGTTCTTGCTTTTCCAAATTCAAATAACACTGACGACGCAAGAAACTTTTTAAAATTTTAATATTAGTGTACTGGAGGCAGAAAAATCCCCATGCACTTCTTTCGCTCAATTGTAAAGACTCTTGCTAGTCCTGCTCAAAATCTAAGAGAAATAAATTCAGGAAAGATGCTGACTCTTCTGTATGGAACGACTAGCACACATGCGCATTTCCTACACCATTACGTAACGGATGGGATGACGTGTTAAGTATCTGTTTTATGGCTGTCCATCAGGCTCTTATGATTTACGTTAGTAGCATAAAGTATGTACAAACAATAACTTGACAGATGAAATATAGAACAAAGGTTTAGCTCGCAGATGTAAAGATGTAGCAATAAAGCTGCAGTTTTTCTTTGCTGCAACGAAATCTTTACAATATATTATCTTTCAGAAAGCCGAAGAAAATATCTTTTTTTTCTGTACTTCGGTGATTCTCGTCGTGTTATAATATAAGCAGAAGTTAGACGTTATTGTCCGTGCATCGACTTCCTTAATAAGCATGGCCTGGTGGTTAAGGCGCTCAACTCGCAATCTAAGAGTCTCGGGTTCGAATCCCCATCACCGAACATGCTCATCCTTTCCACCGTGCGGGTGTTATGTTATAACTGACGGTCAATCCCACTATTCGTGGGTAAAAGAGTAGCCTAAGAGTTGGCGGTAGGTGGTGTTGACTAGCTGCCTTATCTTTAAGTCTATCACTGCTAAGTTAGGGACGGCTAACGCACATAGCCCTCGTGTAGCTTTGCCCGATCTTCAAAACAAACCAAATCTTAATGTACCGTTTTCGTTATATAACATATAGTACTTAATAATGTAACACACCCATTAGTATAATTTGTAATGTGCGATAATATAAAAGCAAGCTATTTTTAATTACTTTCTTGGATCCTAAAGTACTAATCTGACGATCTCCTGCAATACGTAGTTTGCGATTCTTGGTGGACTCAAAGCCCATTCAGAACGCTTAAGAAATTAGGTTAGTCACTTAAGTTATGTATTCATCCACTGTCAAAAACTCTTTGGCATAATAGAAGTATTCAGAAGAAAGAACACTACCAGGTTTTGTTTGTTTGTTGATTTTGCGCAAAGCTACACGTGGAATATCTGATCTGGCCATCCCTAATTTTGAAGTGATTCTTTGTTTGTAATTAAGTACAAAGATACACATTGGGCTATCTGTGCTATTTACACCACGGGTATCGAAACCCGGATTCTAGCGTTGTAAGTCAGCAGACCTTCCGCTGTGCCACGGGGGGGGGGGCTGAAGTGATTGACTAGAGGAAAGACAGCTAGTCAACACCACCCTCCACCAGCTCTTGGTCTTGTTCTGTCAGACCAAATAGGTCGATTTGACTGCCAGAAGAAACCATCCTTTATTAAGTATTCATGATATTGTGTTTACATTTATGTATATGATATATTGAAATTATCTTCCAACAATTTGCTGTTGGATAGCCTCCATTGAAACTTTCCTTTTCCAAGTATATGATATATTGAAATTATCTTCCAACAATTTGCTATTGGATAGCCTCCATTGAAACTTTCCTTTTCCAAGTATATGATATATTGAAATTATCTTCTAACAATTTGCTGTTGGATAGCCTCCATTGAAACTTTCCTTTTCCAAGTATATGATATATTGAAATTATCTTCTAACAATTTGCTGTTGGATAGCCTCCATTGAAACTTTCCTTTTCCAAGTATATGATATATTGAAATTATCTTCTAACAATTTGCTGTTGGATAGCCTCAATTGAAACTTTCCTTTTCCAAGTATAATTTGCCATTTTACAAAATTCGTGTAACAACATGACCAGTAGGTATATCATGTCAATATTATTTTTTTCATAGATTTTACGGTATTACTCGAGAGCATGTTTTTTTAATTTATTTCCCTTGCGTTTGGGGCTAATGTGATTTGTGGGTTCCTTTTCAGATAGATTAGTAGTCTTATTTTCTTACTGTTTCGCACAAAAACCTCATATCATCTCTCTACACTTACAGGCATGAATTTTGGGCAGAGTTAGCCAAAGTAAGAAAAACTTTAAACTGTTTGTTTGCTTTATTGTTAGGCACAAAGCTACACAAAAGGTTGTCTATGTGCTGACAACCATAGGTATCGAAATACAATTTTTAGTGTCGTAAGCACAAAGACTTACCGATGAGCCATCGGCAAGGGGGCAACAATTAAAATATATATATATGAGCAAGTTAAGTGTTTCAGAAATCAAATACGGTGCCAGTCTTCGGATGACCAATGCCATTAATGTATTTGGATATTTGATTATGAAGAATATTATGATTCTATTATAACATTTTAATTTATCTGAAAGTCTTATTTTAGAGCTTATATTTCATCTTGCTCAGTTTATTCAGCTTTTCACACCACAGATTTCTATATGAATCAGATGCACTCTGTTTCGTTTTAGTTTTAAAATGTTTCCTAGCCATCTCTACAGGCAAAGTAAAAATCATGGAGACCAAGCTAAAAATCACACAGCGCTTCAATAGAGACTACCGCTCGTCTTTAGATCTGCTTTTATTTTAATCGCCAAGGCGGTGTAGTATTAACATTGTTCAGCGTCTACACGGGCATAGTAAGTTAGGTATTAACATTGTTCAGCGTCTACTCTTCCATAGTTAGTCAGGTATTAACACTGTTCAGCGTCTACACGTGAATAGTTAGTTAGGTATTAACATTGTTCAGCATCTACTCTTCCATAGTTAGTCAGGTATTAACATTGTTCAGTCTACACGTGCATAGCAAGTTCGGTATTAACATTGTTCAGCGTCTACACGTGCATAGTAAGTTAGGTATTAACACTGTTCAGCGTCTACACGTGAATAGTTAGTTAGGTATTAACATTGTTCAGCGTCTACTCTTCCATAGTTAGTCAGGTATTAACACTGTTCAGCGTCTACACGTGAATAGTTAGTCAGGTATTAACATTGTTCGGTGTCTACTCTTCCATAGTTAGTTAGGTATTAACATTGTTCGGTGTCTACTCTTCCATAGTTAGTTAGGTATTAACATTGTTCGGTGTCTACTCTTCCATAGTTAGTTAGGTATTAACATTCTTCAGTGTCTACACATGCATAGTTAATTGCACAAACATGTCACGAGATTAGGAACATTCAACTTGTACACAGTGTTGTCAATGATTCTACAAGTTATATTCCTTAGTTATATTACCGACAGTCATGTGCATCGTAATGTCGAATACAGAAATTAAAGTTGTTCATGAAGAATATGTTTCCTTAGCTTGAAGTATATTAATATTTTTCCCTAGCTTGAAGTACATTATTATGTTTCCCTAGCTTGAAGTATATTATTATGTTTCCCTAGCTTGAAGTACATTATTATGTTTCCCTAGCTTGAAGTACATTATTATGTTTCCCTAGCTTGAAGTACATTATTATGTTTCCCTAGCTCGAAGTACATTATTATGTTCCCTAGCTTGAAATATATTATTATGTTTCCCTAGCTTGGATATATTAATTTGTTTCCCTAGCTTGAAGTACATTATTATGTTTCCCTAGCTTGAAGTACATTATTATGTTTCCCTAGCTTGAAGTACATTATTATGTTTCCCTAGCTTGAAGTACATTATTATGTTCCCTAGCTTGAAGTACATTATTATGTTCCCTAGCTTGAAGTACATTATTATGTTTCCCTAGCTTGAAGTATATTATTATGTTTCCTCTTATTTTTATGCAATACTTCTTCAATATCTCCATCTTTTTTAGTTGTCGATTTCGATGACTATATAATCAAATCTTTAAAGTCGATTGATAAGCAACACATAAAATCAAGCAAAATTATACTCACGCACACGCCCTAAAAAAGAATTTTCTCTCTCTCTCTCTCTCTTTCTATATATATATATATATATATTCCTGCCCGAAAAGATCTGTTTCTGATATAGTTCTTTTTATGAATATCACATCTGGAGCGTTAATAAACACTAATAAACCTAGAAAATCATATACTCCAGAAAAAAATGTATATAAATATGGAATTGAAGTTTAATCTAGTACTTGAATTATATCTGTATATATAAATATAGACGAAATATGTATTTGTATGCACCCGAACTCCTCCTAGCATATTGGGCCAATTCCAACCAAACTTTTTATGTAAACACTATGAACTATGGGTAATGTCCCAAGGGGTTCAAAATTGAACTTAACCCTATTTCTATTTTGCAAATACAATGTTGAATATTCTAAAGGGATTCAAGGTCAAAGTATGAAAGTTCCTGGATTGTTTCTCAAACGGCTATGCGTTTCTCATGGTCAATGAGATATAGGGCGTTCAAGGGTGATATAACCTCAAAATCTTTATTTATTGGCAGATGGAAAGCAAACTGCAAATGTTGTTTATGAAGAAGCTTTGTTATAATTTTAAAATTTTGAGTTAAATTTTATGTTCAACTTATTACTTTGAAATATATGGTTGCTGTTAAACTTGCATTATTTTAATTAAGTTTAAACATTCCCCGTCAGTTGACGGGTATTTCAGCTTATAAGCAATACAACTAACTTCTGGAATGTGTAACAGGTATGTACCATTAAGACATTGTAAGATATATACAAAACACACCATCCTTTAATCAATGAAAGATGTGTACACAACACGACTTCCTCAATGTAAGATGTGTACAGAATAGGACTTTAATTAATCTATCAGAAAATGTATACAGAAAAATTAAAAAAACTTCTTACTCAACAAAAGATGTATACAGAGCACGCTTTCCTTCAGCCCAACGTCAGATATGTTCATAATAAAAGTGTCTTTAATTCATTGTAAGATGTGTTCATGTTCTAACTACTTTTTACTCACCGTAATACATATACAGAACACAACTTCTTACTCAACGTAACATGTATGAATAACAAAGTTACCCTTAACTGAACGTGAAGTGTGTAGAGAACAAGTATGACGGTACAAAACACAGGGAATGTAACGTGTATATAATAGTAAAATTTATTTCGAAGCTTAGCAAATGATATCTATAGAGAATAGAAAGTTTTTTCAGTTCAACGTAGAATATAGATGGAACACAAGGAAATTCCTTCTCCTAAACGTGAAAAATGTGTGGGACACAGAAGTAAATTCCGCTTAACATGAAGTTCTTATGACACATAAGTAACATTCTTCATCTCAGCATTTAAGCTGTGTGGAATAGAAGTTTTCACCTTTATATGGAATATGCATAAAACAAAGGATTTTTTTTCTTTTATGGGAAAAGTTTTCACCTAAAACCCAGAGAAAAATATATAATCGAAACCAGGTAGCCAGATATTAAATAGCAAGCAAGTTAGGAATACGTAATTTCTACGTTTTAGGGTATCTTTTAGTATTGGCACACAATAAAACAAACAAACTCAAGCAGCAGCAAGAAAGATAGCCTAAAGGTATTGTAGGCCTAAAGAAAGTTAATGAACAGAGTAGGCTTAATGTGTTGTAGGCCTAAAAGACTTAAATAAAATCAAACTAAAAAAATTAAGCTTGAATTAGTCATATATATAGTACACCTAACTAGAATTAGAATTTAAAGTACGCTTTTGACATTTAAGCCTACCAGTACTAAAGAGACAATGCAAGTCCAATTAAGCGAGTTAAATACAGCATTGTTTTCTTATGTTACTTTGATCCATCCATTTACTGTAGATATTTTGCCGAATTTCAAAGGACATTTGATATTATAAGAGAATATATGTGCATACCCATTCGCATTCATATAAAGTGCAAAGTTTGCAATTAGTTGTGATAATTTCATATATATCAACTTTAGTAGTTTGTGATTATACTGTTATAAAAATTGTTTTATCTCTTTATATTTGAAACTTAATTTTTAAAATAAATGTAATTAAAATCCTGCATATATGAAACAGTCATCTAGTGACAGTGCTTAACACTGACTTTTTAAACATAAGAAATACATGTCGCTATGCTAAGACTAAATGTGTTTTTTATGCTTACATCACATTTTTTATAGCGATTTTAAAATTTGTTTTACCTTCAATGATTTTAAAACACTGTATCAACTCTAAATTCAATTTAATCATTTCCTTCATTTTCTTAGAATAATCGGGAGTTTTTGAAAATTAAAATGATAAGGAAATCTGTACCTCTGCGCTTAAATGAATATGTAAAACATATATATATATATATTAAAATAGGGCGTGTGATGTGAATGTACATTCCTATTTGTAAAAATGTATTAAAACACACTCTGATCAATTTTATAAAGTAAAACTTTATTCCAGCAATCAACTTTTAATTGACAGTCGTAGCCACCGTCCCTGAAGACTAAGATGATTTGTATACTACCTTATGTCCCTGCACCACAAATTATTCCATTCATTTCCCCGTTCCTAATCCCTATCGGTTAAAACACAATATTTCAGTTTGTCTGAAGATTCTTTTACCGGTCGCCTGGTCCTCCCATCATCATCATTCCTCCGGGAAACATCCATGGATTTGGCCTAAAAGATGTTTGTGATGATTCGGCTGGATTAAATCCGTACTGACTTTGACGTTGTGGCTGCGAGCCAGGAAAAGGCTGGTATCCAGTTTGATGCTGGTAACTTGTCTGCTGTTGTCGCTGTGGACCAGGCTGAGGCTGGTATCCAGTTCCTTGTATCTGATAACCAGTTTGTTCTTCTGGCCGAGATCCAGGTTGTGTCTGGAATCCTGTCTGTTGTTGTGGCTGTGAACCAGGCTGAGGCTGATAGCCAGTTTGTTGTGGCTGGTAACCAGTTTGTTGAGGTTGGTAACCAGTTTCTTGTTGTGGCTGGTAACCAGTTTGTTGAGGTTGGTAACCAGTTTCATGTTGTGGCTGGTAACCAGTTTGTTGAGGTTGGTAAACAGTTTCTTGTTGTGGCTGGTAACCAGTTTGTTGAGGTTGGTAACCAGTTTCTTGTTGTGGCTGGTAACCAGTTTGTTGTGGCTGGTAACCAGTTTGTTGTTGAGCTTGGTAACCATTTTGTTGCTGAGGTTGAGAGCCTGTGTGTAGCTGCTGTGAGACGTCCTCTGTTCGTCCATTTAAATAGTAGTAATTGGGCGATTCCTCACATTCCACATTATACCAATAATCACAAGCTAATATTTTTTGGTTAAAAACAGTCCCTCTAGCACACAAGAAGTTAGCCACTCTGTCCTGTGGGTAACAAACGTGGTATGCCTGCAAAAAACAAACAGAAAAAAACATTATTAATGGACTCTTCTAGTTATTTTTGGAGATTCTAAAATTAGTTTTATAAAAGTCGTAAATGTTTAAAACGTTATTTATTTCGAGTTTCTTTCAATTTCTGTTTCTTGTAATGTTTTTAGCGAAATTATTATAATAATTTTTGGTCGTGGCTGTCTACCCTCCTCTTGCTGTAATTAATTAGATTCTATACTGGCAGCATATTAATTGCAATCCGAAAATCAAGTGTCCAGAAACAGAAAGCTACAGATAACACTAAGCCTGGCAAAACACCATTGAAAATATCAAAGAAAGTGTAAAAAGAGACACATTGCGTATGTATCGCTCATAGTTAGCAGTGATGATTTCAGAGTATTTTCTCATTGCCTTCTTTTTCATATTGCCTGTAATCTCAATTTGTATATTTAAGTATTTTGCTAGACTTACTGGATTATCTCTGTGTTATTTACACATTAATGTTTTTTCTACACTTTACAAGGTTTGGCTTGTTTATTTTAGCGCAAAGCAACACAATGGGCTATCTGCGCTCTGCTCACCTAGGTTAATCGAACCTCGGAGTTTAGTGTTGTAAATCCTAAACTTACTGCTGATCCCCAGAGCGTTTCAATGATTTACAAATTAAGCCTAAAACAAACACACGAGGATTGACTTTATCATGTTGTGATTACAGCAATATGAGAACGTCTTTCTTTGTGTTATAATTCTGCCTAAGGTTTCGAAGAATGTAGCTATTGAAATCTGGCTTTAAAACTCAGTAGTATGTTTAGAAACATACTGTTAACATTATATCTTTCAAATATAAACCTCGTTCAGTGTATCAAGCTAATTGAAGCAAACACTTGTAAAAGACGTTCATTTTGGTAAAATGTAGTAATTCTAAACATCAAGAAAATGTATTGCTCGTGCACTGAAAATCCCTTGCTCTGAATTTACGCCATATCTTTGGAGTATTTCTTATTTAACTAAACAGAACTTAGAACAGGAAATAACAGTTTTGGTTAGTTAGTTTATATTAGTAAGTAGTAATCGTAAAATTCACCACTGTGATTTAACTAGTAATCGTAAAACACACCACGATGGTTTAAGTAGTAATTGTAAAACACATCACGGTGGTTAAAGTAGTAATCGTAAAGCACACCACGATGGTTTAAGTAGTTATTGTTAAACATACCACGATGTTTCAAGTAGTAATCGTAAAGCACACCATGGTGGTTTAACTAGTAATCGTAAAACATCACAGTGGTTTAAGTAGTAATCGTAAAACACATCACGGTGGTTAAAGTAGTAATCGTAAAACACACCACGATGGTTTAAGTAGTAATTGTAAAACACATCACGGTGGTTAAAGTAGTAATCGTAAAGCACACCACGATGGTTTAAGTAGTTATTGTTAAACATACCACGATGTTTTAAGTAGTAATCGTAAAGCACACCATGGTGGTTTAACTAGTAATCGTAAAGCACACCACGATGGTTTAAGTAGTTATTGTTAAACATACCACGATGTTTTAAGTAGTAATCGTAAAGCACACCATGGTGGTTTAACTAGTAATCGTAAAACATCACGGTGGTTTAAGTACTAATCGTAAAGCACACCAT
>NW_013665707.1:126213-137027 GCF_000517525.1 Limulus polyphemus | reverse complement strand
CCTTCTTCTGTTTATGTTTTCACTCAGTTAACAAACTACATCCACACCTTCGTAAGTTTTCCTCACTCGAAGACCATTTACTTGTTCATGATTTATCTCACCTTAATTAAAACGTCTGTATGTTTATGTTCTTACTTACTTGACATTGTGTTTCGACATCAGCGTATAGACCTGCGTATAGCTGGTCTTTACACGAGAAAGACGTTTTAGGAACTTCCTTATAATCAGGGTAGTCAACGCCGGGCTGACCATGGACTCCTGTCATTCCTCCATCACCGTTTCCATCCTCATCCCACCGTTTCACCTGTTTTCAAAATACAACAACTGTTCTGAAATGAAGCAAATTCTAAGAATGTGTTTTGTAGTTAAGAATCTAAAGACGAACCCTAACGATTTCTATATCATGTTTCTTTTATCTGTCTGTCTATCTAGCTCGTTTAGATAGAATTCTAATATTTTGATTAAAGGAAATTTGACCTTAAAAACTAAAATTTATTAGGAAACGTGCAAGCTTTCTCGTTGCAGTGATAAAAAAAAGATAAACAACCTTATTTGTTCTTTAACAAGAGAAAAGAATAAATTCATAAACATTACATCTACAACGTGCAGTCTACCGATTTCTGAAACCGGGAACCGACTGTTTCCGTTGCATAATTAGTCTAGGAAAATATTCTCTTGTTTTAAGATTCGTTCAACATCATTTAAGGAAAAGGTCCGACTTGACTTTCTGTTAACATAAACTTTTCTGATCATTTACATTTATATTGTAAATTCAAAATATCGCAGTGTTTCAAAGACACTTTTTTTTCAGGGAACAGTACACTTCCAGCTAGTTTTTGAACGACACTTTTTTTTAGGGAACCTTACACTTTCATTATACTTTGATTAGTGTCCAACTAGTGGCAGTCCCATGATCCTGAAGCTAGGCTCGAGGACGGGCCTTGTTTGGGAGAGAGGAAGAATGTAGTAGTTTGAGTTTATAAATAAAAGGTACCTTACTAGGGGCTAGCTCTTTAAATAAGTTGAATATTCTCGGGTTCAAAGAAACAAAATACCACATACATTTATTTAATAACACTACAATAGGTTTCCTAAACATTTTATACTGAAGTAAAGTAAACTTTTTATGGCAGATAATTTTCCCCCCATTTTTACGTGTACAGTAGGTTTCATGCATGTTTATTAGCTGATAGTTTTGCCTCTTTTAATAAAACTGTTTACTTATATATATATAACTGATTAGAATGTTTAATAAAGCTTACAAAAGTTCAGAACATTGTGGACGTTTCTGTGCAAAAACAGATAACAATGTATTACACACTTTCTGACTGGATATTACTGAATGAAATTACTATTATATGACGTAATCAAAATCCGTCGTGATTTTGATGGCTTTTCTGAATGCTGCATGATTCAAAGGCTAAAAAAACAACAACAAAAACTGCTAGCACGATTTTTGTTTGGAACACATCTTAAGATGTTTAAAGGATTATCTCTCTCAGAAAATCACCTTTTCCTTAAAGAATTTTTAAGAAAATCTGAAAATCCAACTTATTCTTCCCAGACGAAATGTATAAAACAGTTCTCAAACTAATTAATAAAAGTGCATTTCTAGCCCCTTCACCAAATAAAACATTTTTTTTTCTGAAATTCAAATACAAAAATACAGAAGAACTAAACACAATCATTTTAGTCCTTCAAAGTAGACGTGAGCTGAATTACTCACAGGGATACTGAGAATTGATTCCATTAAATCTTGTAATTAGGTAAGTAAGAAAAAATAAATGTTATATTTATCGTTACTCAATGAGCTGACCGAAACTCATATGTCTTTTTTTATAAGGGTTATTTTTCTAGAAAAATAAAAACAGGATTTTTACTTAATTTGGTGCATTTTCTGAATAGGAGAATTATCAAAGACAATTTTCACTGCCCCCAGTGGCACAGCGGTATGTCTGCGGACTTACAACGCTAGAAACCGGGTTTCGATACCCGTGGTGGGCATAGCACAGATAGCCCATCGTGTAGCTTTGTACATAACTACAAACAAACAAACAATTTTCACTGCCTAGAGTAGCTCGCATATTTTGATAAACAGCACGAAATTAGTCAAACAACAAAGAAAAACTTTTAAATTTGTAAGATTGGTTAAAGTAAATCGGATATTTTAAAAACTATGTGGAAAGCCGGTTTGGTTTGAATTCGCGCAAAGCTACACGAGGATATGCGCTATCCATCCCTCATTTAGCAATGAAAGACAGCTAGTCATCACCGCCAACTCTTGGACTACTGTTTTACCAACGAATAGTAGGATTGTGTACAAGTACATTAATTGTAATAAAATCTTCAGTAAAAAATCGTACCCAAATTTTACTGAATTTCGAAATGATATTTACATGTTGTAAATTTTTATGAGATGTTTAGTATGTAATAAATATTTCAATGAAAAAAATCTACACGAGGGCTATCTGCGCTAGCCGTCCCTAATTTAGCAGTGAAAGACTAGAGGGAAGGTAGCTAGTCATCTCCACCAACTCTTGGGCTACTCTTTTAATAACGAATAGTGGGACTGACCGTCATATAATAACGCCCCCACGGCTGAAAAGGCGAGCATATTTCGTAGGACTGGGATTACGAGCTCGCGACATAGATTACGAGTCGAACGCCCTAACCACCTGGCTATGATAGGCCGTGGAAACTGCCGGAAAATATCTTAAAGTTTCAAGTTTAGACCATTCATTTAACTGATCTATACTTTTTTTTATAATATTTAGACAAGAGCATTCGAAGTTTCAAGTTTAGATCCATTCATTTAACTGATCTATAATTTTTATAAATTTATAAGTTTATTCAAATATATTTCCTGTGGGTTCTAATTTAAACTACACGAAGTACACACCGTGGATAACGAAGCTGCATTTTTCTGAAGAGATACTAAACAGAGTGTCGAAACACTATAAGTGAAAGTGATGTTCCTAACTTGAATTTGTGACGTAAGTATGCAAGATGATATTGCGTATATGCAGCTTTTGATGGTTTTGTTGTTGTTGTTTTAAACGAATATATAGAAGGAAATTTATGTATTATTTGTGCTGTCTCACTTTTCTTAGTCGCTTAGTGACCTAAATAATGATACGAAGAGCATACATCCTCTTCTTTCTTTGGCACGATCCTGGAAATGTCGTTATTACACAGATAACATATCTCCATCTCTTATATAATCCTAATATGATAACAATGGACTTTCTGCCAATTTATTTAAACACTTAATGTAAGAGTCTACTCATGGAAGCATTCCTACCACTATAACGATTAAAGCTTCAATTTAAATGTCCAAAACTGACAACAGAAACAGAAACGTGACACAGTCAACGTTTCACCAGTATCATCATGGCAACAGGCAACAATGAATCCACGCTTATAAAAAGTTAAATAAAAAGTCTTAATCAATGAGAATAGTTTCTGCTTTAGCTAACCCGTATAAGTTCAAAATTGAATACGTTGCCCTTAATTTCGCCCTTTGTACTTGTATTAGAATGGTCATTTAAGCAATGAAAATGCTAATAATTTGTTTACATTTATAAATCAAATTCACTCTAGCCTTACCGTTACAAAAGAAATAGAAGTCAGCGATAATTATCTTGTAAATGTCTCGAGGGTTCAAATCCCGTCGTGAACATGCTTGTCCTTTCAGCCGTGAGGACGTTATAATATGACGGTTAATCCCACTATTCGTTGGTAAAAGAGTAGCCCAATAGTTGATGGTGGGTGGTGTTGACTAGTTGGCTTCCCTCTAGTCTTTCACTGTTAAATTAGCGACGGTTTGCGAAGACAGCCCTTGAGTAGCTTTGCACGAAATTCAAAACAAAAAAAAACAAACTGTTCGCAAAATTGATTGAGGAAGCCTACCCGCTTTATTCACTTCAAAGCTTGACACTTGTTTCAACAAAAAATGTATAATTTTGAAAACGTTATTACATTTTGGAAACTTGAGTTACAATAATCAATAAGGTCTTAAAATGGAATCTAAGTTCTCCAGAAAGTGTTTAGTGAAATTATTGAATATCCTGCTTAAGTTTGAATTAAAATTTAATGATTTTTTACAAACAATTCTAACCCTGTGGTGAGAAACAGTGACTTCGCTATTTTTTGTTTGTCTTATAACCCAAACTGTGCCGAACTAATGAGATGTGCTTGATCAAATGTCGACAAAAATATAATGTTAAATTTCCTGTAAAATTTACATTTAAAACGAGTAAGAACTTACGCTCTTTGATCTCTAAAAATAACATAGATAAAAGGAAAACAAACTGTGTTTATAGAGTAGATATTTAGATTGTGATGATTTTTACCTTGGTGAAATGGAGAAGGTAATAAGTGTTAGACACACATGCCTCAACCATCACATGTCTTTGAACATTTAAAGTTAAGTCATCAAAAGTTAAGCCTTGATAATAACCAGGTTGTAGATTAAGACGAAGCAAAATTAAAAAATAAAGTGTTCGTTTTTATTCAGAAGTATAAATCAAACAATAGTGAGCATCGAGGAGGATTTCTTAATTTGTTTAATGGACTAATCCACGTCTAACTGACTGTTTAATGAACTAGTCCACGTCTAACTGTTTGTTTAATGAACTTGTCCACGTCTAACTGACTATTTAATGAACTAGTACACGTCTAACTGACTGTTTAATGAACTAGTCCACGTATAACTGTTTGTTTAATGAACTTGTCTACGTCTAACTGACTATTTATGAACTAGTACACGTCTAACTGACTGTTTAATGAACTAGTCCACGTCTAACTGACTGTTTAATGAACTAGTCCACGTCTAACTGACTGTTTAATGAACTAATCCACGTCTAACTGTTTGTTTAATGGACTTGTCCACGTCTAACTGACTATTTAATGAACTAGTACACGTCTAACTGACTGTTTAATGAACTAGTCCACGTCTAACTGACTGTTTAATGGACTAGTACACGTCTAACTGACTGTTTAATGAACTAGTACACGTCTAACTGACTGTTTAATGAACTAGTCCCCGTCTAGCTGTTTGTTTAATGAACTAGTACACGTATAACTGACTGTTTAATGGACTAGTACACGTCTAACTGACTGTTTAATGAACTAGTCCACGTCTAACTGACTGTTTAATGGACTAGTACACGTCTAACTGACTGTTTAATGAACTAGTACACGTCTAACTGACTGTTTAATGAACTAGTCCACGTCTAGCTGTTTGTTTAATGAACTAGTACACGTCTAACTGACTGTTTAATGGACTAGTACACGTCTAACTGACTGTTTAATGGACTAGTCCACGTCTAACTGACTGTTTTTTTACAGTTACTGATTTTTAAAATCCTTATGTATGTGTGATGACGTAGTTAACCTGGTGAAAGGTTCGTTGCCTGTTATATGCTTCTGTTTATGTTCTTAGTCTTAGCTGTTGAAATACGCAGTTTTTCTGTTGGTTTGTTTATTTTATTATTAGTTTAAAATTCCCTTCGGATAAGTTAAAGAACAAGTCGTCCATATAATAATTCGAGTGTTTTGGATGTCAAGTGATTAAATTCCCTAACTTTAAAGGTCAAACCCTTTGGCTTCAGCCATTATGATTATCCTAAAGCTAAAGCACGGTGTTATATAACTAACATGTTGTTAAGATCGTGTTACATAACTAACATCTTGATAAAAAGTATGAAATTGATCTTCTTTACTTGCCAATACCTATTCTTAGATATTTCTAAGCTTGTATATAAAAAAATATTACTTTTCAAATAAAATTAGAAAGCATTGTTACAATTTATTGAATGAGAGTTATAATTTAAAAAAAGATTGAGATTTGTGTGGGTCAAAAGAAAATAATGTGGTTGACATTACTTAAACAGTGAGGTTTAGTGGGTCAACAGGAAGGATTTGTTTGTTTGTTTGTAATTAAGCACAAAGCTACACAATGGATTATCTGTGCTCTGCCCACCACGGGTATCGAAACTCGGTTTCTAGCGTTGTAAGTCCGAAGACATAACGCTGTACCACTAGGGGTCAACATGAAGGAATCAGGTTTACATTACTAAAACAGTGAGATTTAGTAGGTTAACAGAAAAGAATTTGGATTACATTACTAAGACATCGAGATTTAGTGGGTCAACAGGAAGAAACCTGGATTACATTACTACAAAACTGAGATTTAGTGGATCAACAGAGAGAAATCTATATTAAAATACTAACACATTGAGATTTAGTGGGTCAACGGGTATGAATCACAATTACATTACTAAAAATATAAAACTTATTTTACTCACTCTGTTTCCTTGACACAATGACAGCAAGCCTAAAATGAAATTACAAAATACAAATTGAAAGATTTACATTATATACTTAATATTAGAATATAATTATATATGTATATATATTTACACCCACAAACAGACACATTTGTAGTTACCCAATAATAATTTTTTTAACTCTTCAAATGTAGTTCTTTTAGTTCACCGAAAAAAGGTGTATTTTATAATCACGAACAATGTCTGTATTGAGATATCAAAAGTGTGATTAGAATTTATACAATCCAACAGTGATATTCCTAGATCACACCATCTAACAGTGATGTTCTTAGATCACACCATCTAACAGTGATGTTCCTAGATCACACCATCCAACAATGATGTTCCTAGATCACACCATCCAACAGTGATGTTCCTAGATCACGCCATCCAACAATGATGTTCTTAGATCACACCATCCAATAATGATGTTCCTATATCACACCATCCAACAATGATATTCCTAGATCACGCCATCTAACAGTGATGTTCTTAGATCACACCATCTAACAGTGATGTTCCTAGATCACACCATCCAACAATGATGTTCCTAGATCACACCATCCAACAGTGATGTTCCTAGATCACGCCATCCAACAATGATGTTCTTAGATCACACCATCCAACAATGATGTTCCTAGATCACACCATTCAACAGTGATGTTCCTAGATCACAGCATCGAACAATGATGTTCTCAGATCACATTGATGTTACTTTAAGTATATTTTGAAGACTACCTTTCGGTTTCCGTGAATCTATTCTTTCATAAACTTTTACTCTTCGTCAGTTTTATCTAGAGCCTTATTATTATTTTATCGAAAAGATAAAACGTTTACGACAAACAATTACCTTTCTCGTGAAAAATATTTCTTTTGTACACATTACTCCTGGCAATATACAATTTCAAAATGTACTTTGCGAGGTTCAGTCCACGGATTAAAAACACACACACACAAACAAATATAATTAAAGTTGTAATGGGTTAAAAAGAATACAGTTCATTCTAAAATGTTGAAACCAATCAAATAATTTGATAAATTACTTCATTAAATGTGTACAGAGTATACAATGTTTTCCCTGAACTAACCCTACAGGTAAAACGATGAATAGGTCACAAATGTTGAAGTTTATAACAAAGCATGTGCTTTCATAAAGATCCTTTTAATTAACAGCGTTTATACTACTATTTTTCATCAATGACGTTTGAAAGCGTAATATGCAGAAGCTAATGTGAGGAGACAGACGGAATCTTATTATTCGAGCTTGAGAAAATTTGCTTTGGCAAGACAACTAGTGGGATTTATTTTCATGAAGAGCGATGAAAAACATAAAGTTAACTACCCTAAGTGGGGGATAATAGGATCCATTATCGGCGTAATGTTATAAGAGGAAGAAAGATAATATACTGATATAGCAATAGATAGATGCGAAAGAAAAAGGGGGTTCGGCATTTTTATGTTTTTCGGAATACAATGTTCATTTCCTCTCAGTAGTTTGCCATTTTACAATATCAGAAATGATTTTTTTTAGAAACAAACGAACAGTTTCAGTATTTCAAGTAAGTAAGAAATGATGGTTATATGATGTTTTATTGATAAATCCGGCCAAGTGGGAATAACGCTTCTTCTCAATTCTAAATATAAGATTACTAATGTAACCCGAATCCCATTTCCTTGTCAAAAACACGTCTGCTGAATGTTAATGCATCATCTGAAACAAGATTTTTGCAAGATTCTGGTTTGAATTATTAGTGTTAGATTTGAAATAAGTCAGTGCTTATTGTTTGCAGTTTCACATCAGAAATAAGCAGTGTTTCGAAACAAGTAAAATACCATTAATGTAAACATGCAACAAATTCTCTAAAAGCACAGTGCAGTATTTATTATTTAAAACAAGTATTATAATATATTTCACATAAGTCATCCTATACGACGCTCATTGAAGCATACAATGTGTTGTAATAAACATGACTGTGTTTATCAAGAGAACGTTACAAACAACGATAAGCACTGAATAAACCATATTTACGCAAAAGATAGTTTAAATTTTTCTGAAACTTCACTTTATAGTTTATGTTTCGCTTACCTACTATTACCAAACAAGAACTGGTCGTCTTCATATTGGTGGTTTTTGCTATTAAGTTACTTTTTTATTTATCTGACAGCTTTCAGAACAAAAACCGTGGTATCTGAAAAAAAAAAAAGATGGTAATACTCACTTTGTTATTATAGAGGTCGTTTTGTTGTTAACTGATTAGTAAATATAAAACATTTTTGAAAAGTCTGAAACAGTTATACTAATATTTGTCGTAAATACTTTTTAGGGCGATCTAAGATTTGTGACAAGTTCACAATTATCAATTTCTGTAATAGTTCAATTACGTTTTCTCATTAAAGATTTCAAAGGCGTTAAAACAGAATCTATCACAATGAAATAACGTTAATTAAAAGTTATGACGCACAATATCATACACATAAATCGAAAGAAAATTATCACCACTGTATGATAGTTTCTAACAGTGTAGGGAAAAAATGGAGCTCGTTTAACCCTTAGCCAAAGAAATACGCAATTTGTTTAATGACATTCCTGTTTGTTGCTCAAGTTTCACACCATTCTTAATTATGTTGGGTCCGGCATGGCCAGGTGGTTAGGGCACTTGGTTCGCAATCTGAGGGTCGCGGGTTAGAATCCCTATCTCATCAAACATTCTTGCCCTTTCAGCCGTGAGGGCGTTATAATGTGACGGTCAATCCCACTATTCGTTGGTAAAAAATTAGCCCAAGAGTTGGTGATGGGTGGTGATGACTAGCTGCCTTCCCTCTAGTCTTTCACTGCTAAATTAGGGAAGGCTAGCGCCGATAGTCCTCGTGTAGCTTTGCGCGAAATTCAAAACCAAATTTAATTATGTTATCTTTGTGAAGAAGAAGTTTGATAAAAACAATCTGACTAAAATATTGGATATTTGGAAATATTATTTTGTTACTATGAATATCATAATAATAAAAACGTAGCAATGGTACTTAGTTGTTTTAAAGTTACAGGAATTCCCTATAGCTACGTGACATTCTGCTAATGCCTTTATGCAAGTATTTTGTTTTTGCTTAACGCTAAAGATTTTTAAAATCCATTCTATAAAGTAGATTCCTCTTTGGTGTCTGAAATTGTCTTATTTAAAAATGTAAAAATAACTGTAAGTTTCGAGACTATCATAAGTGACGTTGTATAGTTTGGAAGCTTTTCTTTAAAGAGATGTAATTTAAAAACAAATGTTAAATTGTTTATGGCTCTGATTTTTAGTGTGTTTTCTTTTCAGAGTAAATATGTAAAAACAACTCGACTACCAATAACATTGACTCCTATTCCGAAGATGTTTTTAGAAAATTAAACTTACAACACATAGTTAATGTGTATATTCATATAATAATTGGTTTATGTTATAGACCGAGCATGACCTAGTGGTTAGCATGCCAGGTTGTGGATTATGAGAGACCAAGGCATGCGTTTCGATATCACACACACATACACACACACACACACACACACACATACAGCACTGTCTGCACTTTGGGATCTTGGAAGCGTAAGAATAGTGACAGTCAAAAACCCACTATTTTTAGGGAGTAACCCAAGAGATGACGAAACTGTTATGGACTAGCTGCCTTCCCTCTAGTCTATAGGTTGAAAATTAAGGGCAGTACGAATAGCGCAAACAGTCCTTCTATAGCTATGCACGAATATCTGAAACAAATAAACTTTTGTATTACTCTTTTGTAAAACAACCGTAAAGTTTATGTACCTGAAATGCATTTTTATGACCAAGTATAGTAACCATTAAACAAGTTATCTTTACAAATGATAGTGATTCAATATCCAGTAGCACTTCGGTGATCATGATATCATCTTTCTTTAAATTTATCATTTTTTATTGTAAATAATTAAACTTAAATCTCACTAGCCAGTTTTCCCAAGCCCTTACTTTTTATCATTTTAAACCTCTCTAAAATCCCTTGTTTATGTATTTTATTCGTTTTATTCATTTTATAATAATGTATTTTAATTAGTTTATCATAATTTTAACGCTTATCATAACAGACTGAATTAGTTTATCACATTTTAAAAGTTTATCATGTTAAATTTTAACCCCATCATTTGTTGTTCTTTAGCCTTTAAAAAACCTTAAGACATTTCCAAACTTCATAAAGCTCTTGTTTAATAACGTATTTTATGTCTATCTAAAGCTAAGCTCTTGTAACATAACATTTTCCTTAAGTGCCAATGACAAGCACTTCCACTTCTAGTAATTGTTTTTTACAACCGAAGGTTACATTTGTAGATGATACTGAAGTTGATTTGATATTTATGCTATCTTATTTAGACATTTGGCCAACTTTCCAGAAATGAACTTATATGTGTTTAATTGTTTGTTTGTTTTTGAATTTCGCGCAAAGCTACACGAGGGCTATCTGCGCTAGCCGTCCCTAATT
>NW_013665707.1:114198-125945 GCF_000517525.1 Limulus polyphemus | reverse complement strand
TTTGGTGTGACGGGGATTCGAACCCGCGACCCGCAGATTGCGAGTCGAGTGCCCTAACCACCTGGCCATGCGGGCCGTGTTTAATTGTCATATGTGTATATAATGCATGTATTCTAATGCACATTGCTATAAAATGTGTATATTTTATTTTTTTATGAATTATAAAATGCTAATTAAGCAGATGTGCAATTTCACTAATTTTTTGAGTGTCATATTGGATATCCAGCTCCGCCCGTGGTGAAAGCCCGACAGATCTTGTGAAAGCCTACAAGTAAAAGTGAACTCTCGGTCCATAATGGGCTTTCTTTTTAAATATCTCTTAATGCACTTTAATTTAAGTGTCTTACCTTTAAGGTTTTTCACGTCATTTTAAGGAGGCTGCACTCCACCGTTTTCAAAACGAGAAAATCACACACAAATGTGCTAAAAATGAACAAAATCTCTACGAGGATTTTCAACAGCGTTCATTCTCCAAGAAAATTGTTGTAAGATAGGGGAAGTGAAGAGGTATTGTGAGATAGCAATTTCCATTTTTTATGTTTATCGTTTTGTTTATCGTTTATTATTTTTCATATGAATTTGGTTTGCTTTTCGGCTACTAAGTTAGCATGTCAAGTTGGTCTGGATCGGTCAATTTGTTTAGAAGGAGATGCGCCCACAGACAGACAGAAAGTTTTCCTTGATAGCGGATACTTATCGTACCGGTATAGCTTAATATGTATAGTGCATATGTGAATAACGCCTGTACCTCAATTTTTAAACTCAGGTCTGTCTTTCTTCGCTCAGCAAGGCTGAATAAATGAGATATATCATTGTTAAAAGTAATATTGGCATTTTTGTTCCGAGTGTTTTGTCTGAAACACAGTTGAATCTTTGATTATCTGTAAAGATGGTTGATTTAATATATTCAATTGCATCTGGAAGGAAATACTGTCTTCTTCTGTCCAGAAAAGGTTGTCTAATTTCTAAGAATACATTAATACACACTCATTTATATGTCGCTCTAGACCTTTGAAGTAAAAAAATGTATAACGTCTCATATCCTAATGGAAAATATATATATATTGAAACAAAAAGTTGCTTTAGTTGCTTGCATTCGCATGTATGCAAGGATACTAAGACTATCTGCCACCGTCCCTAATTTTAAACTACTGGTAGGAGGGAAGGCAGCTAGTCACCTACCACCCACCGTCCACGCTAAGAGATTGAATGCCACTCTTATAACGGCCCCACAGCTAAAAGTGCTGGGAATATTTTATGAAACCGCAGGGATTCGAAAGAGGTTCACCAGCTCCAAAATAAAGAGCTCTACAACAAGACACTGAAAGCTAACCCTGATATTTGTAGAGAAATTCGAGTACTTTGATAGTGATCTTTCTATTCCTCTCAACTACTTGTCAAAAGATTGAGAAATAACGAACGACGCGAACTAAATGCGTATAAAGCTAACACTGCCTGATAAATTCTTAGAAGCAAATTTAGTTGCTTACTCAGAACTCGAACATTATATTTATACTTGTTAGGGCTAAGCTTTTTGGTTTCTCCACAAATCTACTACTCGGTCTTTTATTCAAACAACCTAAGTGTTGTATTCGTTTGTCTTTTGTTGTGTTTGATTAAGATATTTTTCAGTGTGCACAGTTGAAAACTGCATGCGAAATATAGAAATATTTTAAAAAAAATCGCTTTTATGATAATTCAATTTCTTTCCCTGGATGCCCCGTGACACCTATTGAGCAAAATTAATCAAAATGTTAATTTGATATTGATTTAAAAAACAGTTTATGTCTCTTCCACGTGCATTTCCTATAACAATTTAGGCCCATCATGGCCAGGTGGGTAGGGCACTCGACTCGTGGGGGCGTTATAAACCTACGATCAATCTCACTATTCGTTGGTAAAAGAGTAGCCCAAGAGTTGGCGGTGGGTGGTGATGACTAGCTGACTTCCCTCTAGTCTTACACTGCTAAATTAGGGACGGCTAGCGCAGATAGCCCTCGTGTAGCTTTGCGCGAAATTCAAAACAAACAATACAACAGTTTAGCTAATAATTTATTTAATGATTACTTGAAGATTACCTCCAGACTCAAACTTTAAAGGATTAACTTTAGCAATGTTTTAGTGTTGCCCCTGGTGGCTAAGCGGTAAGTCTTGTAACGCTAAAAATCGGGTTTCGACACCAGCGGTGGACAGAGCGCAAATAGTCCATTGTGTAGCTTTGCGCTTAACAACAACGAAAAAAGTTTTTGTTATAATCGATTCGAACTGGAAGACAAAAAGAAACGTTTTTTTTTTGAATAAAAAATTTAGAATGATTGAGTTTAACGTCTTATTTCTATATTTTATGTAAACTATTTATGTATACTAGATTTAACTGCAACATACAAACTCAAGAAAATAAGACGTGTTGTAGTAAAATGACAATTTGATCATCTAGTGATTATTGTCAGAAGTATAATTTTAAACCTGTGAAATATTCTACACTAAACTCTTGTTTTATACCCGTATCTCTATAAATATAATAGTACTGTCTGTTGTATGTCCATGTAACTATTTCACAAGGTATGGATGGATCTTGACCAAAATTGGTATAGAGGTTCATTAGGTCAATGCGAGGGTGCATACAAATTTTCAGTTTTGCATTTTTCGTTTTGCGTTTTTTATGGGCATTTTTGCGTTATTTACCACTACTTCACCTCCTGTAGATATTCACCAAATTTGGTATGGAGGTTCATTGGGTCCATAGGTAAGACAAAAATTTTCAGTCTTGCATTTTGCGGTTTTTATGGGCGTTTTTACGTTTTTTACAACTAATTCGCCCCATGTTGATGAATTTTCACCAAATTTGACACGAAGGTTTGTTGGGTCCATGCGGAGATACATACAAACTTACGGTTCCACATTTTTTGTTTTGCAGTTTCTATGGGCGTTTTTTCACAATTACATGTAAGGGAAGCAACTTTTCAGTTCGAAGGGGACGGGTACTCCAGCTAGTATGGAATAGATTGGCAAAGCACCTACACTTTAAGGGCCATCGTAGTAGCATTACAAAATAAATAAAGTTGGCAAAATGATATTTATCTATTTAGAAAGTTTTGATATATATCATTCTAAATACTGGAATCAAAATTGAAAACAAGAATTAAGTACAAAGTTGTATGAACTGCAACATCAGAAATGTTTTTACATTTCTAGTGGAAATGGTACTATGTAGAAATGTTAGTGGAAATGGTGCTATGTAGAAATGTTAATGTAGAAGTTATGAGGGAGCAACGGTAATGATGAGGATGCGGATAATAACTTCAATGCGCACATTTGTCAAGGAAACATTGTTTGTTAGCAACAGGAATGGCGAAGTTTAACCATATCAGTATTTCAGTTTTCAAAGCAAAACGTGACAATAAGAGAATTGCATACAAAAACAGCGATGTGCAAGCCGTAAAAAAATTAAAACGAAAAAAAAAACTAACTTAATCTGATACGGATTATTCTTACAAAACTGGTTAACAAGATCATTATGAGTAAAAAAAATAATACGATAGAGAAATAAACAATAAAATTCCTAAAATTATTTTTGAGTACATTGTTAAATAATTAAATCAAGAAAGTACTTCTTTGTAATCTTTAAGACAATATGTGATATCAAAGACAAACAGGTATTTATATTACATTAAATTAGAGTGTAAAACTGATTGAATTATATATAATTAAAACAATATTTGCCGTAAATTCTATAATCCATCTTTTTACTGCCAACTCTTCTTTTTTTTTAGCGAATGGCTAATCTAGTTGTTTAAGACTCATATCGTAGATTCATCAACATTTAATTGAATTATATCATAACTGATCAGTATTTCTTGCAAAAAAAGTAATTTTTGACGTCATTAACAGACATTGCAATTCTATTAAACAAGTGATTAATCTTTCACAAATCTTGTACAAACCCAAAAACATCGAGAATCAACCCTATGCAACGTTGCAACTTTGAGAAGTAAGCCCAGTACTACCACTAGATGGCGCAAAAGAACACAAACACCAAGAATGAAACATAAATTCTTAGATATATATTTAAATATCAGGGCTTCAGGCGAAATGAACGTGTTAAAGTGTTACGAAGACAGTAATAATAATATATTTAAGAGGTCGTTGACACCCATTTCGAAGTCATTAAAATATTTTCTTACGGAGAATTAATTTTATTTGAAAAAGTGAGCCTTAACCTAAACCTAACCTTAACCTGTAGAAGAAAATATTGCTTTATCATTTTTGTCACTTAAGATTAAAAAATAGTTTTATTTACAAAGTGCTGGAAAAAAATACCATTAAGCCTTTAACAACAAATATGAGAAGAATCGTATTTTTTTTAGTCTTTGTTTGTAATTAAGCACAAAGCTCCACAATGGGTTATCTGTTCTCTTCATACCACGGGTATCGAAACCCGGATTCTAGCGTTGTAAGTCCGCAGACATACCGCTGTGCCACTGGGGGGGATTTTAATGATTAAGATTTTATGCTACATATTTTTTTTCTTTTACAAACGAATGCATGATATTTATTTTGCAAAAAGGTTTCAGCTGCCCAGTCTAAATTTCAGACCAAAAAACCATTTTTTATATTTTGAGTAACTTGTTAAATTGCTTACAATCTTTCTTCAGCAGCTTAAAACAGATAATCAAAATGTTTTTGTTTTCAATTTCAAAAATGATACCGTAGCCAAGTGGGAAGCTTTGACAAAATGTAATATTTATTTCTTATATCTTACCTGTAACTCTTTATGTTTATCTTAAGACAGAACAATGTCCTGTATTTCTAACTTATAAAACAGGTTGGTCCAAAATCGGTTATTATTAATTATTATCAAAAATATTTGAAAAAAAAAAGACAGAAATTTAAAACTAAAGTACTGATGAAATCTATACCTTTAGAATAAGTTCAATTTAAAAGCTAGAATCGGTTTAAGCCTTTCTACCGACGAACTTCAATTGTAAGAAAAAAGAAACACATGAGAACTTACCCTCCGATCAACTTTCACTGAGAGCAGACGATTCACTGTTGTTTCCACGCTTCCATCGAATAACAAGATAAATTGTGATGTCATGTTTATATACTTTCAGTCGACATTAAAACCGGTTAACCACGTCATGGGGTGGAGAAACCACAGGAAACGCCAAGAAAGATGATTACCCATACCGAGATATCACAATATTTCTTTCCCAGGTATACGTTTGGGACAGGGAGAGGAATCATTATAGCCACCTTTGTGAGTTGTTTACGTAACTGCTCTGCCAATAAAGATCGTTGTGGGCATCTGGGACATCCCCTCATAAGGTCATGGTCACAAGCAACACGCACGTCTGTTGGTGGTGAGGAGGCGAAGACACTTTGTTAACAACTACCTTCTTCCACGTGGTAACGTCCTTGCCTTCTAAACGTGAGGTACCGTGAATACAGCGTAAATTAATTGCTCAGGACAACATAAGAATAAGACGCATTTTCCTTTTATAGTTGATTGAACTCGTGAATTGTTAACAGAATGATGTTATTCAGCGGAATCAGTTTCTACATCTTTAGCCTACGGAGGATCTCCCTTTTGTGCTTTGTTTCAGGATGTTATCAACATGTTTTTTGGGGAACTTTCTTCAAGAAATTAATGAATTTTCAGCTAAAACAAGAAGAAAAAAGACATCTCTTTAAGTTCATAGGATCACATAAAGAAAGTTTGAACGAAAGGATGGAACATCTTGGTCAGTTGTAACTACAAGAAAACACCATTTCTATCTCGTGCTTTACTCTTATTTCAGATGGTCAGTTGTAACTACAAGAAAACACCATTTCTATCTCGTGCTTTACTCTTATTTCAGAACACACACACATATATATTATATTGTGTCTATTCTATTTTTGTACTGCTCTTATTTCCGCTGCTGTGCGTGCGATTCTTATCTTTCTGTTTTCTTCCTCGTATGTCTTCCTTTTGTTACAAGGCCCTGCACTATATATACATCTTTGTTAGCTTTATTCTTAACATTTTCATCATAGGGTGTTCTTATTAATTACGACTAGCTGGTCATAAAAACGTATTTATATCTTTTATATGTGTTTATTGAAGTTCATATATTAAGTTAATAATTCGTGTCATATTGTTTTATTTATAATATGTTATCTACGGTTTTATTTAAGTTCACATTTTACACTTATTTGTTTTATCATAGTATTTGTTTTTTAGCGTTACATGTATTTAGGCATGTGTTATGAATGTTTAATTATTTATTTATGTACATTTGTTACAAATGTTTATTAAAGAGCACGTGTTGTATCTGTTTATTTATGTACATTTACTATAAATGTTTATTAAAGAGTACGTGTTGTATCTGTTTATTTATGTACATTTACTTTAATGTTTATTAAAGAGTACGTGTTGTATCTGTTTATTTATGTACATTTACTATAAATGTTTATTAAAGAGTACGTGTTGTATCTTTTTATTTATGTACATTTGTTACAAATGTTTATTAAAGAGCACGTGTTGTATCTGTTTATTTATGTACATTTACTATAAATGCTTATTAAAGAGTACGTGTTGTATCTGTTTATTTATGTACATTTACTTTAATGTTTATTAAAGAGTACGCGTTGTATCTGTTTATTTATGTACATTTACTATTAATGTTTATTAAAGAGTACGCGTTGTATCTGTTTATTTATGTACATTTACTATTAATGTTTATTAAACAGTAAATGTTATATCTATTTATTTATGAACATTTTTTATAAACGTTTATTAATGAGTATGTGTTATATCTGTTTATTCATGTACATTTGTTATTAGTACATATTTCAGGATATGTGTTATGTGTGGGCCCGGCATGGCCAGGTGGTTAGGGCACTTGACTCGGTTAGGGTAGTGATGACTAGCTGCCTTCCCTCTAGTCTTACACTGCTAACTTAGAAACAGCTAGTGCAGATGGCCCTCGTGTAGCTTTGCACAAAATTCAAAACAAACAAATAAATGTTATGTGTGTTTCTTTAAAGCATTTGCTCTATATGTGTACAAGTTAACGTACATTTATACCTGTGTTACGAAATAAAATAGTATACTTACCTGACTTGGATCCATGGCCTCTAAGTAGAGGTTCATTTGTGATGTTAGGAAAACACATAGATTAAAAAAATCAATTTACCACAAAAATATGGTTTTGTTTTTATTTTGGCCTTAAATTGACTTTTTGAACCTACGTATTTTCCTAACATAATTTCTGTGTGTGTGTGTGTGTGTAGGATAAGGAGTTCCTGAAGAAGCTATAAATCTAAGTACTAAGTATGAAAAACTTATACTCTGGGAACAGAAGTCGTTCGTGTACTTAGTGTAAAAATTATACGTTAAATGTGTTTGTTTAGAGCGAGTACCATATGTGTGTTTCTTTGAAAGCATGTATTACGTATCATGATTTAAGAACATGTCCTTGGAATTGCAAAAAAACACGTGTAAATGTACTGAAAAAAATTTAAATGTATTTATAAAAAATTATAGTTTACATTAATATAAATAAAGCACTTCTCATTAGAAAACATGAATTATAAAATTATTATGGTAATGAGAAATATTCATCTGTCACAGTGAATATAAATTTCACACATATATATATATATTATTTCTAAGAGTGTGGAAATCCACTTGAACGTGATATACTATGATTATCTCGTTTATATCTAAATCATTACTTGACAAAAGTCTGTGTCTGTGTGTCCGCTTATAACTGGCAAACCGCTGGACCGATTGTCACCAAAGCTGGCATATTTTTTTAGAACTCCCGAAAATGACATAGGTGGGCGGCTTTCGGATCTGAACTCCACCTCACCCCCACCCACCCCCATGCCAACTTCCAAGAGCCCCTATGGCTTCCCTGTGTTTGCTTATATCTGGCGAGGCGCTAGATCAATTGTCACCAAACCTGGCATACGGGGTTAGTACTCCGAGAAGTAGCATAGGAGGGCGGCGTTCGAACCTGACCACCCTATGTCTTCACTGGACGTTGAATAGGAGCGTGAGCCAATTAACTTTAAATACAGATATGTAAAATAACACAACTATCTTTATTATGCATATAATTGAGATTTTTTATACAAAATGAGAACATTCTAATCAACTTACATAAAATCTAGTCCAGTGAAATGTGGACATATTGGGTGATATACCTACTGGTATAATTGGTGCAATGAAGATGAAAATAGAAGAATGAAAATAATTCAAATATTTACTCGTTGTGACCACTCCTACTCGTTAACAGTTGCTAATTATAGTCAAAGTTTGTATTCTTTAATATCTCTACTTTTATAGTGCGAAAAGGCTGTCAGAGTTTTTGTTACTTGCCTATATACTCAGAACATGAGGGTTTTCGACAGTTATCAATACCGAAGAAGGGAAAAGGCCAAAGCGGCTCTTTGTTACTCTGTCACAGATGGCCCAAAGGAACAAGGAGAAAGTCGTTTTAGATTACACGTAGATGAAGAAAGAAAAAATAAAAGTCACTTTTGGAAATAGAAAGAAACCTAGCATTTACTGTATTATCGAGGGCAGTAGGTTGACTCAACCTAGAAAGCAAAATTATTATACAGGTTGGCTTTGAAAGTCAGTTAGATATGTTTAACCTAACTTTTTCATGTAACTTCAGAACACCAAATAGATGCATTGCTTTGCTAGATTCTAAAAACAGAACTAAGTGAAGTTTTCATAGCAATGTGAAAATTGAATCATTTCACACCATACACACACAATTAAGTGAAGTTTTCATATCAACGTGAAAGTTGAATCATAGAACACCGTACATACAATCAAGTGAAGTTTTCATATCAACGTGAAAGTTGAATCATATAACATCGTACATACCACCAAGTGAAGTTTTCATATCAACGTGAAAATTGAATCATTTCACACCATACACACACAACCAAGTGAAGTTTTCATATCAACGTGAAAGTTGAATCATATAACACCGTACACACAATCAAGTGAAGTTTTCATATCAACGTGAAAGTTGAATCATATAACACCGTACATACAACCAAGTGAAGTTTTCATAACAACGTGAAAGTTGAATCATATAACACCGTACACACAACCAAGTGAAGTTTTCATATCAACGTGAAAGTTGAATCATATAACACCGTACACACAATCAAGTGAAGTTTTCATATCAACGTGAAAGTTGAATCATATAACACTGTACATACAACCAAATGAAGTTTTCATAACAACGAGAAAGTTGATTGCGATCATATAACACCGTACTCACACACACACACACACACACATGTACATATATCTTTTATCAAGAAAATGTCCCCAGAAAACTGAAAAACGGAGCTGTTTACAATTTCCTTCTACTACCTTATCAATGACTATAAAGAAAGAAACTCCTGAAGTGGAACGTAAACAAAACATACGGAGAAGATAAATGTGTTATTAGTGAATTCACTTCTGAAAATACACACAATACGTGCGATACTCAAATATATATCTCTTTTCAAATATAAGTGAATAGATTCTTACATGCTTCACGTTAAATTGTCACGCATTGAAATATTTACAAAACGTATAAAAAGCTGCGGACGTTGCTTTGTTTTCCCCACTTCTTAGCAGAGGAATAGTAATAAGTTAAGTTTATAGAAACAGGCCATGACGCACTTTAAAATGCCCTTTATGTAAAATAGAACAATGCGGGCATTGTGTGGTTCGTTATTATTCACAACTCGTTTTCCTGTTATCATAATACAAGAAGTAAAAATATTTTCTTTTTGCTTAAAGTAGAATAATAAGAGACATTACAGATGCTTGTCACTTCAGAATTCTTTAAATGTAGGCTTGTCAGTTAACATTGTGTAATGTAGGCCAGAGGCCAAGTTCACAGTTTACTTTCTTATCCTACATAGATTTGTTTGTTGAATTGTTTTACTCACGAGAAAAAGCTCCAATAAAAAAAAAGATTGGTCAGAAAGAAAGATAGATGCGAGATAAGTTAGACATGGAAATAAACCATATTGAATCCAACGGTAAAAACATCCAATTAGGTGTAAATTCTGACCTGAATTTTGTTTTGAAACATCAGGTTGTAACATACTAACATCAATGTTTATGTAAAATTATTTGTCTTCTTCGGTGAAAAAAAATCACGAACACTACTTAATTTCGATTACCAAAACGTTCCTGATTTTGTTTTAAATAAAATAATAAAAATTCGATCTTTTGCCTTTTTGTGGATTGACCTTTTCACGATATTTTTTCCTTCGTATTATTTTTATTTTAAAAAGTCTCTGATACCAAACACTGACAAACTGCCCCACATGTTTTCCTTATTGTTTTACATCTATTTCAAATTTTACTCGATTCTCGTAATAAGCTGTTTTCCTATTGTTCTAAACATTAAGTTATCAGTAATCGATTGGTCCGGTGAGTTTCATTGTACTTATTTCATTGTTAAAATTAGACCTTTGAAATTTAAAAACACACAAATGGTTAAATTTTTGCTACGTAGTTTTTCATACAATAGAAGTTAAATTTTCATAACATAATCACATTTTGGATCAACATGAGTTAAAATATTTCAACCCAATTCACTTCTTCAAAAACAACAACTGGACTTAGTTCACATATTATGAAACCATAACATATTATTTCTCATAAAAAGTAATTTTAACCCTCTTATAATACTTTATCGTATTCATAGAATTATACAGACGCGAACATCTGTTACCAACTTGTTTCAGTTTGCAAGATCCACAGCCTATCATCTTAGAACAGAAGTTCTTTCCTAGTGATTGTTTAATTTCGTTATAAATCATATCGCCAGACTTGTGTCTCAAGCATGACTTTATAAATAAGATTTTGGCACTTTTGTCATAGGTCGTGAAGAAGTGACCTTGATAAGGGTCAACGCCATATAGATATGGACATTTCTCGATCCACCCCGAATTCTCCTACCAAGTTAGGTTCTGGTAACTCAAGAACTTTTTTAAGTTATGGAATAAATATGATTTAGGTAACTTGTTTTATAACGTTCTTTTGGGCCATCTTTTTAATGAAAGTAGCCCTTGATTTCAAAGTGAAAATGGAAGTTTGCGAACCTTTGTTTATGAGCCTTCTTAGACTTTAAATCCTTGTTTATTACCTTTTCAACGGCGCTAAGAAAAATGGCCAGCTTCAACGAAATTATATTTTGAGTCGGAGGGTTCTCTTTCGTAACAATAGTATTCACTTTGCAGATTAATGTTAGAAAAATATTGACTTGTTGTGTATTTCGGATCAAATTTCTGTCGTAATATCGTTTCTGTGCAACATTTTCACTTTCATGAGGTGCATTAGAGGCTCTTGATCGTTTAATAACACAGGCCTGCGATAGATTTATTATCTTGAAATTTTTACGCGTTCTACAGTAATCTCTGTACGCTGAATCCGAAAATGATATCCATTTTTCTCCATCACGTACATATGTACTTTTACATAAGTGAACCATTTTCATTGAAATCGGGTTAAATTTTGTTATGCTTAAAATGTTGACAACCACTGGCTATAGATTTCTCTAGACCAATCGTGCCGTGATAGTCTTATCGATCGTTCTAGAACCCAAACATAACAAACATAATAATAAAAAATGTTTATTGTGGTAAACGAAATAATAATTAGATCTAAGTAAGAGTTTTTTATTCCCGATTTGTAAAAAATACTTACGTGATAGAAAAAAATGAATATT
>NW_013665707.1:110091-114128 GCF_000517525.1 Limulus polyphemus | reverse complement strand
AAAAATGAATATTATTTCCAAAATCTGCGTAGCTGAATTATGGAAAATCCGTTATTAAAACCAAACAAACTTGTACGAAGTTTAAATTCGCAGGCCTGTGTAATCTTACTATAAGAATATCCTCCGTATAAGACTGCAAGTATACCCACGGTAGCGACGTAGCATAATAAACAGATCCTAAACACCCAACCCTGTTATTATAGCTAGCGTCAATGTTATACAAATAATTCCTATAAAGTGCGATCAATCCTGTGTATCTCTAAATCTTGAAAAAAAAAGAGAACATCCAATTTATGCGCTCAAGGAAGAGACAGTTGAAGATTATTATGAGACAAATTTCCTGTCATGAATATTATCCTGTTTGATTCGATAACATTATATATATATATATAAATATATATCATGTATATATCTAGAACAGAAACAGAAGTAAAGAATGAAAATAAGGACAAGAATTACATCACTGAAATATCTCATCTAAACTTGAAAGCTGAGAATCATGTAATTTCTTTTAAACGTAGTTACAGTCGTTAGGCGTATCCTTCAAAATTGATAATGATCTCAAACGACAGGTTTTAAAATTTAAAAGTAAAAGTTGTCTGGTGAAACGTGTTTGTTTCTGGAAAACTGGTTATACGAATAACTTCGAATAAAGTTAATATTGTTCTTTAGACAAATAAAGCATGGCATATCCAAATATGAGGCTATCTGACTCAGACTATAATCTGTTTTGTGGATTTTAATAAACTAATTCTAGTATTCAGATAAAGTATAGTTTGACCCGCGGGGATGATTAACTGGGGAAAACATAGAAACTAACCTATTAATTTTAATTTATTCTCTTATCAAAATGAAAATAATTAATGGATAAATTGAATTTGAGTTTAAAATAAATGTAAAATCATTATATTTGTTGAATTGGTAAGCTGCAAGGACAAAGCTAGCGACGACTTTACTCTAAAGGAATATTAAACAATTAAAGTACAAAAATGCAGTTTCCAGTTCACTGTAGTTTTCAATTATCTGTACGAAAATATTCAATCTTACAGATACAGTGAATCAAGCAATATCAATACTGTCCACAATATCAATACTGTCCACTAACAGTCCACAATATCAATACTGTCCACTTAATACTGTCCACTTAATACTGTCCACTTACTGTCCACAATATCAATACTGTCCACTTACTGTCCACAATATCAATACTGTCCACTTACTGTCCACAATATCAATACTGTCCACTTAATTATTTCACGATAATACGAAAGCTGTTATTCACCTTAAAATAGGTTGTATTATACCTAGCCGCCATCTGGTGCTTAAATTCCATTACCTTCTGTCCTTATAGAAAAGCGTGTTTAGTCAATTATAGAGGACGCATTTAAAGATTTTTCCAGTCATATATTATATTCCATCGTTACTAGAATACTTGTTGTTTTTGTTACGTGGCGTCGCAATATATTTGTAATGGTGAAATAAAGTGCAATAAAAACAATTTTTGTTTGTTTTTAATTTAGCACAAAGCTACACAATTGGATATTTGTGTTCTGCCCACCACGGGTATCGAAACCCGGATTTTAGCGTTGTAAGTCCGCAGACATTTCGCTGAGCCACTGGGGGCAAAACACAATTTAACGATTATATTATGGATTTTTTTAATTACCATTTTATTGAGTATTGACTTGTAATTTGATTGTTTAATCTTAAAATAGATAGGAACGAGATATTTCGTGGATATGTTCTTACATTAAAACTAAATTCATCACCTCAAGCCTTATATAACCGAAGTAATTAGTCATCTCAAAACTATATATAACAGAAATAATTAGCCATCTCAAGCCATATATAACAAAGGTTATTAGCCATCTCAAGCCATATATAACAGAAGTTATTAGCCATCTCAAGCCATATACACCAGAAGTTACACGTCATCTCAAGCCATATACACCAGAAGTTATGCACCATCTCAACTTTTGTGACAGTGGCTGAACTAATGTCGATAAAATTTGGTGGATGAACTCAGGTGGACCCAAAGTTTCTAATTTACAGGGATGAACAGTCGGACAAACGGTTCGGATTTGAAAAACTATTTTAATTCTACCGTCTTAATGTCGAGGAGGTCGGTAGCAAGAATACATGAAGCCGATGCCAATCAAAAGCGATATTTAATATAGCACATAGCACAGGTACCTTTGCATCGGACGAATGGTTTATAAGCTACGGCCCAAAATAGTGGAAAAGGCGACCCACACCCTCAATTATGATATTACTTTTTAAGCTAGGCGTAGCTGAGTACATTTGTTAGGGGGCTCATAAAAAACTGTGATGCCCAGTTACCCTGGCATATCGATTTTTAGCAGTCAGAAAAAGTAATTGACAAGCAATATCCGTATGCCACCGTAATTAGTTTTCTCCATTCTTCTTTTGGCAGCCTATACTTGGATTGTCAGAAATGTCAAGATTCATCTAAATAACTACAAACAATTCATGAACGCTTCGAGAAATGTTCGTTTATTATGGTATAGGAGAAGAAATTCCTTGGCTCAACGGTGACAGGACAAGTGACCAAATTACATTTTTTATGCTGGCTGGTCACGTCTTTTTTCAGTAAAACTCAATCGTTCGGTCTCTGTCCTTTATGCTTTGAATTGAAGTAGCAAGAAATACGGTAATAGCATTATCTCAAAAACGTTCAACGAAATTATGTCAATATCTAAATGATAAATCGTTGCATTATGTTGTCATTGTAACAAGAGAAGGTGTAATTTTTTATTGTTGGATTTTCTTTTTTAAATAACTAAAGAGTTAAACTAGAACCATGAAAATCAGGCATTTATGAAGGATCTGATTTTTTAAAAACTCGATGCTATATCATAGAATACACACAAGAGTTTCGTGCAGATAAATATGAATGAATTATATGTAAAATGCACAGGGAAAATGTTAAACAGGTTTTATGCAACTTGAAAATTTCCTCACTTCAAATGTTTGCTTGGAAATGTTAATACAACAATAAGAGTTTTGTAAATGCCCCAATCAAACATTTAGACTGTAAATATTTCAGAAATATAAAATACTCTAAACAACCAGGAGTAAGTATCATTACATAGTTAAAATATTTGTTTACTATTTCCAAAAAACTTCTGAAATGTAAACAAAACTTATCTCATGTTACAATAAACTATTTGATATATGGAACTTAGGCCTAAGTGCAGCTTGCTTTTGTTGAACAGGTTATTGTACAAAACACCGTATTTTAGGTAGGGGGTATATATATATATATATATATCAATAAGACTATGAGTAAGAATTCTGATTTTTAGAAGAACCTGCACCCTCCTTTCCTTCACTGTGATATCGTATTGCTTATATATCAAATTTCTAATGGTTCTAATGTTAAACAAGGTATACTAAAGGCAATTCACTCGGGAATTGTATTGCATTTTCCCAATATGTTATATATCACCGATTTTTTTAATTTTCTCACAATTCATCTGAAACAAAGAAACTTTAAGAGGCTACACTTCACGTAGGAAACTGCTGTTGTTTTCAATCTGATTTGACTTCTCTCTGGGGTTCAATCTGGGGTTACCTTAGAAGAGACATTAGGCTTTAGGCAGTCGTTTATCAGTGTATACATGGTGATCGAACATCGCCACGTCCTTGACATGGTGCCTAATTTGATAAAAACAAAAAGACTGAAAACGGCCCAATCCAGAAATCTTGATTAAAGCCTATATTAATGTCGATGAAAATTCATACAAATTCTAGATGTGGGTTTTAGAACCTTCTAAGTTCAATGCATTAATGATTATGATACAATAGACTCGTTTTTTTCCATTTTCAGTATTAGTCTGATCTGCTCATAAGTTGATCAGTGTTTCTCGCTTATATTTATTTCACTATAATATCATGATGACTTATTTCTTATTTACTATTGTTGACGATTTTTAGCCCAAAGTTACATGATGGGCTATATGCGTTCAGTCCATCGCGGAGAACTGAAACCCTTATTTACTAACTCATTTACTAGG
>NW_013665707.1:107962-109191 GCF_000517525.1 Limulus polyphemus | reverse complement strand
CGTTTAGTCTGAGTCCGATGATTGTTATTATGTGATTGATATCAACGTTTAGTCTGAGTCCGATGATTGTTATTATGTGATTGATATCAAAGTTTAGTCTAAGTCCGATGATTGTTATCATCTGATTAATAAGATTATTTGTTATTACATAACCGAAACGGAAAGCAACGAGGGCCTCTTCAGCCGCTTGACCCTATGTAGCCGCATAGACTGCATAGACTTAAGCTCGGCCCTGAAGACGACCAATTGTTATTTTCTGACTGATACTTGTTTTGATTCAGACAAAAACATATATAGTTACTTGTAGACAAGAAAGTTTTTGTACACGTGCTTACGCAGATGTTTTTTTTTAAATTGAAGCTACTTATAAAAATAAAAAAAAGAGGTCGGTACATCTAATTATAAAACTGAAACTTTAGTAATGGCAGACTTGTAGATAAGCTGAAGAAAAAACGTATAACCAACATTTTTAACGCACAATAAAGCTTTATTTGGCCGTCAACAGACACCAATCACAACTCTGCGGTTTCACACTGCCACCATTTATTGTTTTTTCTCGTACAGATAGTTATAGATAAGAATCTTCGAATAAATTTAGTTATAACATGCATCTTCAAATACAGCTACGGTCATATTTGGAACATCTCAATTTCTTCGTAGTTGAGATGTGTCAGTAAGTACACATGCACTCGTTACACGAAAAAACGTTTGTGCGGTGCTCCAGGTTCAAAGGCTGAACGATGTGTCGTTTCCGTAGACTGCGCGTTGCCACAAGTATCTATGTTGCAGCTCGCAGCTTGCAGATATAGACTTTTCGTACCGTATGCTGTATACAATGGTACAAACTTCCACTTTGACGAACTGTGCACTTCTGCTGCGCAATAACTAGAAACTTCGTACTCGCAGAATCCACAACGTGCGCTGCTACAAACTTCCGTGTGGACACTTCTGAGTTGGCAGGCTGAGCACTGTCACTACTACACACTTCTGAGTTGGCAGGCTGAACATTTCCACTACTACACACCTCTGAGTTGGCAGGCTGAGCACTGCCACTACTACACACACTTCTGAGTTGGAAGGCTGAACACTGCCACTACTACACACTTCTGAGTTGGCAGGCTGAGCACTGCCACTACTACACACACTTCTGAGTTGGAAGGCTGAACACTGCCACTACTACACACTTCTGAGTTGGCAGGCTGAGCACTGCCACTACTACACACACTTCT
>NW_013665707.1:86051-107070 GCF_000517525.1 Limulus polyphemus | reverse complement strand
ACTACTACACACTTCTGAGTTGGCAGGCTGAGCACTGCCACTACTACACACTTCTGAGTTGGCAGGCTGAACACTACCACTGCTACACACTTCTGAGTTGGCAGGCTGAACATTTCCACTACTACACACTTCTGAGTTGGCAGGCTGAACATTTCCACTACTACACACCTCTGAGTTGGCATGCTGAACACTACCACTACCATACACTTCTGAATTGGCAGGCTGAACATTTCCACTACTACACACCTCTGAGTTGGCATGCTGAACACTACCACTACCATACACTTCTGAATTGGCAGGCTGAACATTTCCACTACTACACATTTCTGAGTTCGCAGGCTGAACAGTACCACTGCTACACACTTCTGAATGGGCAGGGTGCACAGGTTGTTATTTTTAAAGATCAGCAAAGTTCAAGTCGAGGAAAACTTATAAATAGTTTTATAACAGTACAATAGGTTCCTGTATTCAAGAAGTTTTAATATTCCCCCCAGTTATGAAACACTCCACTTTACGTGATTTTATTGCAATTTTTTTATTGGTTTCTAATGCTTCGCCAGCTGTCGGCGTTTAAAATCGTATAGTTCAATAAACATCCTGTAATTAAGTTTATAGAAAACGATGTTTGTAAGAGGTCACATGTAATGTTTATGTATTCAAAATTTTACTGATGTGTTATATATTTTAATATCAATTCCTTTGGCTAAACTGCTTTAAAAGGTACTGAGTTATAGTAACAATCAGTTAAAAAGGACGGGTTGGCTATGTTTTTGTAGCTTCATAAATACGAGTAGAACAATCCAGCTTACACTGCATTGTAAAGTGTTAAACCGAGTTAAATTGTTTACTTAGAGTTATGTTTTCGAGAGTTTCGTATTGTTCTGAAAGCCTAAATTCAAGTGCAATGTACGCATGCGTGCTTAAAGAAAGAAAACTTTATGCTTGACTAGGTTTACGAGGTTTATGTTTTAGCAAAGATACCAACAGGTAGACATCGGCTACACTTACTTGATCGGGTCAATATTTCTGGAATATTCGTTTCGATCTTTGTTGTTGTTTCTTTTTATAAGGTGCCCCAAGAAATGCTTGTCACACGGAGATATTTTGAGTTATTAGAGCCACTTCTTTTTAACTCCGTTTCTGTCCGCACCCCCCCCACCCCAGTGGGATAGCGGTAAATCTATGGACTTAAAGCGCTAAGGTGCGGAGTTCGATTTCCACGGGACACAGCAGATAGTCTAATGTGACTTTTCTTTAAAACACAAGCAAACCGTTTTTGTTCTCGATGAAAAAAACTTACAAATCCTACTATAATGGACCTAGCGTAGCGTGTAGATATGTATCTATTTATGTATGTGACCGAAATAATAAATACAATATGACGCCATCTATTGAATGGCACCACAAACATAAATCCATAAAAATTCTCACACTTTAGGTATTCAATATTCAGAAAAATATTCAATATTCAATTAGAATATTCAATGCTAGTAATAATAATGTTGGTCCACGTCTTTAAAATATTTCTAAGCAGTTAAAAAAATTTCTTATGACAGTTGTATAAAAATACACTTGTATAACTGAATTATTTATCAGCCCTATCAGTTTACTATAAATGAACAGAGAAAAAGAGCTTGAATTCGCCAGTAGTCTCCTTTTTTTTTCATTTTTTATCATGTTAAAGCTCACAAAGCTAGGATCGATTAACATTTATAGGTAATTATTTTTATCATGCAATGAAACTTTCTGCCTACTCTGTTGAAAATGCCCCCCAGTAGCACAGCGGCATGTCTGCGGACTTACAACGCTAGAATCCGAGTTTCGATACCCGCGGTGGGCAGAGCACAGATAGTCCATTGTGTAGCTTTGTCCTTAATTACAAACAAAAACCCTAATCATAAGATAAAACTAATTAGTGTATATAACTAGTGTATACGTATTATATACATATTTTTTGTTGTCATTAAGTACAAACCTCTAAATGGGTTACCTATGCTGTGCCCACCGCAGGGATCGAACAGGCCCCGTATTTTAACATTTTAGGTCCTGAGCTACCTCTGAGCCACCGAGGGGAGGAGGGAAATATGCATTTGCCTACACGTACGTATGTGTACAAATATTGTGACGTCAGACTAGCTCAACACTTCCCTTCTTAATTTACCAGCCTTTTAATGTACGCATGTGAGCTCAGACAAATAAAACAAGTCAATAAGGCTTGCCAATTGAGTCATTTGAATATGTGAAGGAAAAGCTGACGACAACAACGTTCAGATCTTCTAGAGGCTTTCCGAATTTTAGTTTGTTTGTTTATTTTAGAATATTCATGCAAAGCTACACAAAGAGGTTTTTTTACAAATACCCGTCTCTAATATGGATCTAATAGGTTAGAAGGAAGGCAACTAATCAATAATCTTGGGCTACTCTTGTCTGTCCGAATACTGGAATTTGACAGTCATTCTTATAACGCGCCTACAATCCAAAAGTGTAGTACACGTTTCTGCGGCAACGGAATAGGAACTTTGAATCCTCGGAATCACAGTCCGGCACAGTAACAACCAGGCCACACCCTACCAATTATTAAGTTTTTAATTGTGTAAAATTATATAAATGCTGTTTTCATTTAGAAGTTACAAATGAGTACACTAACGACCTTTGTACTAACCAAGGTGGAGTACAGTAAATTCCCGAGTTTTAAAACGCTCCTATTAGGTAAAGGAACGATCTTTTAAACACTAAGAACAGCAGGCATTCCGTTGATGGGCAGGACATCCGGTTTCGAAATAGCAATGTCTAAAAAATGTGCCCGTAATATGAGACAGTTTATTTGTATGCATTACCGTAAAGGTAACCAGTGTTGTTGCTTCATAAACTGTCTGCCTAAAGTAGGTCGTGAAAAATACTATTATTTATTAATTATAGCTGTATAGAAACGAATCATCCGCCACAGTACATAATGTATATTGCTAAAGACATGTGATCCTAAAGAAGATAAACAAACAGACAGGTGAATATGTAGATAGATAGATGGATAGATATGCAGATACACCGATAGATAAACAGGCAGATGAATAGATATGCTGATACATAGACAAATAGACAGACAGGTGGATAGATATGTAGATACATAGAAAGAGAAACAGACATATTGGTAGATAGATAGAAAGATTAATAGATATGCAGATACATAGATAGATAGACAGACAGGTGGATAGATATGTTGATACATAGACAAATAGACAGACAGGTGGATAGATATGTAGATACACAGAAAGAGAAACAGACATATTGGTAGATAGACAGACAGGTTAATAGATATGCCGATACATAGATAGATAAACAGACAGATGAATAGATATGCTGATACATAGACAAATAGACAGACAGGTGGATAGATATGTAGATACATAGAAAGAGAAACAGACATATTGGTAGATAGACAGACAGGTTAATAGATATGCCGATACATAGATAGATAAACAGACAGGTGGATAGATCAAACTTGTGTTTATTAATTGTTGACACATTTCGATATGTGCTATGAAATGTGTTTTTATACTTTTACTTCTTAGAAATGAGCCACATTTATAATAATCGTGAATTGTTTACTACACTTCTGTATAATCTTCAAGATTTCTACTGTGCGACTAGTTTCAACCATGACGTTAATTAAAATCAAAAATAAAAGTAAACGTGACATCAGCAAAACATTTTTATTTTTACTTTAGTAACATTCAATATTTAATACCAACATGTAGATGTTAAACGTACATAATACTGAGTCTGTTTTCAGTCAAAAAAATGAATTTCAACATCATCGCTAATTGTTGAAACAAAACTATGTATGACAACAGAGAAAAGGAAAAAACAAGAGATAAGAACAAATTTTTAAAATCACTTGAGTCATTTTTGAGTCTCATAAAACTTCTTTCAAATGGTATCAGATGACTGAAATGTAATTCGGAGGCAGAGGCGTCACTAGGCGCTGGCACACGATTCTATTTGACAGTGCCCTGAACTCCCAGTTGGTGTCTTGAAAAATCAGAATAGAAAACCATGATCGATATCATACTGAAACGCCGAAAATTCCCGCGCCTATGGGCCCGAGCCACGAATCTTTTAAGCACCAAGCGACGACTCTGTTCGGAGGTAAATACCGAAGCTAGAGAAATAACGAAATTCTTTAGAACTAAAAATCATAATGTAAATGACATATTTCTTCCATAGAACATTACAACACTTAGATAAACGTAAAACCCTTTACAAACAACATTACACGTTAGAAAACAAAAACAATGTTAATTCAATAAAAATTAAGTAATGATAATAAAGATTTGGTGTTAAAAAAATAAATAATATTGTGTTAGTAATTCTTACCGCAATTCTGATTCGTAAGTTACTCATTTCGTGTAACTTGATATGCTTAACAAAATTATAGTAGTTGCTCAGGCAGTTTGATAATATAAATAGCTGTCAACAATTTCTGTGCCTTTTGTGTCCCAGCCGATCGGATGAGATCTGGTAATGTACGAAAGGCCTCGTCGGCACTGGCTATAGCAGATATAGTATGGTTAATATAGTTTTATGCACTCTTCTTTATTATCCCACTTAAGTTCCTAAAATACAAAGCACGACATTATAAATCGTTTAACATTCTTTACAAACGAACACAATTATAAGATACCCAGAAACCCTTGGGAAAAAAAATCACAACATCATCATAACTTAGCAACATTACAAGGATTGTTGTGAATAAAAGACAGACTGATATTTGAGAATGAATACTACTGAAAAAAAATGTGGTAATTACAACAGGAGCCATTAGTAAATTTTAAAAAGATTTATAATCACGAGTTCCTTTTTCTATAATTTACGATACCCCCTCCTTCCCTCCACAAGGCCCGGCATGGCCAGTTGGTTAGGGCGCTCGACTCGCAATCTGCGGGTCGCGAGTTCGAATCCCCGTCACACCAAACATGCTCGCTCTTTCAGCCGTGGGGGCGTTATAAAGTGACGGTCAATCCCATTATTCGTTGGTAAAAGAGTAGCCCAAGAGATGGCGGTGGGTAGTGATGACTAGCTGCCTTCCCTCTAGTCTTACACTGCTAAATTAGGGACGGCTAGCGCAGATAGCCCTCGTGTAGCTTTGCGCGAAATTCAAAAACAAAAAAAACCTTCCCTCCACCAACACACACACACACACACATACCTAATCTACCGTTTCCAAATTGCTTTAATTAAATATTTATGTTTAGATCATTTTTGTTATTACTCTCAATGTGTCGCTTCAAAAATAACCCCCTGGGCAAGCTAACCGGATACTGTAATAATCACGTGGTATTTAGGCTGCAACCCAACCTTGCCAGTGTTAAAATGTAACGGGAAAACCCTATTATTCCCTTCTCATTACCTGTACCCACCCATTACCGACGTCTTGAGAAAATGAGAGTTCAGGATGTTGGTAAAAGTTCCCTTTCACTATGTAGTGCGTCGTGTTGTAGCAGCTCCAAGTTTGTTTGTTTCTTTTAGAATTTTCGCGCAAAGTTACACCAGGGGGAGGGGTGCTGGCGTGGGCCGTGCACCCACAAGTTCATTCTCCCTGGCAGTTTGAAAAATCATATTATAAATTTCCAAAAATCTTATGCATTTTTAAATCGCTAAGAAGAGTCAGTAACTTGGGTGGGACAAACCTTTTTTGCTATATTATCTTTCCTGTAAGTTCATATCGTATCCAAAAAAAGCTCCACTTCCCTCCCCCTTTTTTCAGTGCCGACCTCATTTCACCTATCTCGAAGCCATAGGCGTAGGGACTTGATTTTGACCGAGGGAGAGGAGGCAAACAAGTTTTGCCCGAAAATATTAAATCGACCTTAAAATCATGTACTATAAAGTTTAAAGTCGCTTGGAAAAAAAAATGGTTCCAATGACTTCCATGCGGAACCATACGGCGCTAAAGGGTTAAAAAGGTGCAAGTGAAAATGTCACGTGCGGGTAATGTATTTTCTGAAAAGGCATGACCAATTTGTAAATATAAAAGTTATAAATATGTATGGAACTTTTGCCCGAATATTTTGGGTGATTTTGGCACGAAAAACTATTTGGGCTAGATTTTGGGAAGCAGTTGCCTTCCTTGACTCCCCGCCTCCTATGCCTATGCTCGAAGCTGCGCGATCGCATCAGTACGAAAATTTATTTCAATTGGTCCATACAGCTTTGCTATATACAAATTTTTTTCACGTAAAACTTGCTCCCCAACCAGATCCTGCCGTGACCCCAGGACTGGAGAGAAGGCAGCTAGCCAACAGGACCCGCCACTAACTCTTGGACTATTCTTGTCTGACTAAATAGCTGGATTTGACTGTTACTCTTATAACGTTCCCACGGCCAAAAGTGCAGAACACGATTTTTGCAGCAACAGAACATAAGTTACGAATACTAGGATACACTGTCCAAGTACGCTAGTCACTAGGCCACTCGATTCCAGCCCTATGAATACAAGTGATAGATATTTTACATTGTTCATAAAGAAAACTCTCGTTCAATGCTTGATTATCATAGATACAATAATTTGACTCCTTTTTACAACTAGTAAAATTTCATCACCTAAAGTTGTATCCTCTTTTTTTTTCAGCTCCAGTTCTTGAACTGCCGATTCTCCATGTTATATACATACATTTTACTGTGGAATTTTGAAGCATGAAAAAAAAATGTCGAAGCTTCACTTTGCTTTTTCGCCCGTTCCAATGTCACTGTTCGTGATAGTTTTTTTTTTTTTGAAGAAAAAAATAAGCACCAGAATCTGATATTAAACATTCATTCTCGTGAACTGTAATCTGAGTGTAAAGAGACTGGAGGTTCGCTCTTGGATAAACTCTTTTTTTTTCTTTCTAGAGCACAAAGGAATAGTTTGAAGACTGGGAAATGCTTCCTTTATCGCACAGCTGTGATCTGAAGCAAATGACAAGATGCTAGGTTTTGTGTCTTGTATACTTCATACTAATTACTTTCGACGAGTAGTATTTACATGGATCTTTTTGTATCTATTTGTCTGGCACGACCTAGTGGTTAGGGTACTCGACTCACGATCTCGTCATCTAACATGCTCGACTTTTCAGCCGTGAGGGCGTTATAATGTGACTATTAATCCTACTATTCGTTGGTAAAAGAGTAGCCCAAGAATTGGCGGTAGGTATTGAATCTGTTTTCCCTGTAGTCTATCAATTCAAAATTATGAACGAGTAGCTTTGCGTGAAATTCAACAAACAAACTATCTATCTGTCTGTCTGTTCGCTCGCCTATCTACCTGTCTACCTGTTCCTCTTTTCAGATCATTTCTCTCTCTAGCTGTCAGGCTATTTATCTGGTACAACTTTTAAATAAAGGTACCAATTAAAAAGGCTGATTTGATTAGAAAAAGTAAATCATCATAAAACAACTAGATATATTAATACTAATACCTTAAAAACTTATAGTTAACTCTATATTTAAGAAAATTATTTTAATCGCTTAGGAGGATCGTACTGAAGAAAATTAATTAAAAAGCTGTTAGTGAGAAACAGCAACAACATAAAAAACTCGTGCAGAAATTTACGTCATCTTGTGGAGTTAAAGAAAATTCCTGTACCTTTGATTGGATGCCATTGCTCTGTCTTTTTCATAGCAACGAAACTATTTTTCAACAAATCCTACAATCTGTTTTTAGGCCTTATCATACCTTTTATTTTATTTGTTTACAAATAAATAATATATATAAATGACAATGGATATATTTTCATCTATTCTGATACAGTGTGATCTTTTTAACCGAAATTTATCCTTTATATACCCTTTTAGAAACTATTATACAATAATCAAAATTTCCTCCATTGTCGTGTGATTGTTTGTTTGTTTTTGAATTTCGCGAAAAGCTACTCGAGGGCTATCTGCGCTAACGGTCCCTAATTTAGCAGTGTAAGACTAGAGCTACTCATCGGATTGACCGTCACATTATAACGCCCCCAGGGCTGAAAGGGCGAGCATGTTTGGTGTGACGGGGATTCAAACCCGCGACCCTCAGATTGCGAGTCGAATGCCTTAACCACCTGGCCATGCCGGGCCGTTGCTGGGTGATAAAAGTTAATTAATTAACATTATTCACGATAATAAGTTATTTTAAACCCCTGAGAAAACTAAAAACGGAAACTTATAGAAAACCATAAGTAGCCCCTAAATACATCGGATAAATTTTGTGAATTTTTTAAAAATATATCAAATATTATAACACATTAACATGAGTCGAGTGAATAACACTATACATATATATATATATATATCAGATATCACATCTTTAATTTTCGAAGCTGTCAACTAGTCAAAAAGACATATTAATAACAAATAATAATTTAATTATTAAAAAGACGATCGTTTTTTTGTTTGATAATTGTTGGTTAGAGAAACTTAAAACAAGTAGTTTTAGAATCGTGTAAACCGTATTTATGCAAATAACAATTTCCTTTTTTTTTGCGTTTTATTTTTACTGTCTGCGATACTTTTTGATAAATAGTTATATTTATTATATCGGTTTGTATAGTTCAATGAATATCGTATAGAATGATTTTCTACGTGACAATTTTTTAATAATTGGTTTGAATTACACTCTTTAAATTATGCTTTTACAGCGTTTTTCGCGTTTTACCATATATATATATATTCTTTTCCAGCTTAACAACGGGCCCGGAATGGCCAGGTGGTTTAGGCGCTCGACTCGCAATCTGAGGTTCGCGGGTTCAAATCCCTGTCATATCAAACATGCTCGCCCTTTCAGTGTTATAATGTGGTGGTAAGTTTCCGGACTTACAGCGCTAAAATCTGGGGTTCGATTCCCCGCGGTGGACACAGCAGATAGGACAATGTGGCTTTGCTCTTAAACAAACAAACTTATACACAGGCGGAAGAAGCCTGTATGTACGAAATATGAATACGTTGATATTATGGGAATGACAGCGTATGATTCCTCATAAAATACGATATCTATAGACTTCAAATGAAACAATTTACGCTTTCAAACCATTCGCAGTTTGTCCCTGAAGAAGAAAGGTCCACCTTTCGAAAGCGCTCGGGTTATAGGGTTTTTATTCATTTCTATCAAGACTTCTTAAACCTACGTGTTTTTCTAACATCATCAAATTCAGAGTAATTAACCACACAGTAAACACGAGACTTACACGTGATCGAATTGTCTTCTTTCGCCGCAGAGACGTTTGCGAACATCCACTAAGAGATGCTTGTGACCGTCATACTTATTTGTCAGATGCAGCTAAATATGTGCCCGCCACTACTGACTTATAAATACGTCTTCTTTTATTTTCTAGTTTACCATATTGTAAGTAGGGTGGGTTTGATTTTATAATTCTTTTATAATAAGTATTAGCTATTTTGTTTCCATATTCGCAGTCTCTACCACTTACCAAGCCTTCCTTTAATTAATACTCCTGTTAATAAAGTGTTTGTTTTTGTTTTTATTCACACTTCTCTCATTCATTTAACATATACTTGACTTCAACGTTTGTAATTGCAACAACCAGGTGACTGTATTCCAAAAATATAAACAGAAAACATTTCATTGCTTTAGACACAAGAGCGAAGAAATCGTGCATGACTGTTTTTCGAATTTGAGCTAAAATCTCTTTGTTCCAATACTGGCAGGAATTTAGACGGGGGCGATTCGACTGTCAGCAGCCACTTTGTTATACTTCTCCAAGTAATGTTAAATAAAGCGCAATACAGTTCGCGCAGTTTCCTCCCTGCCTTGCCTATGGCTACTGTTGTCAAGAGGTCAAAAGGACCTGGCACCCAACGAAAAGCATCGTGCACTGCAGCACCGAGTGAATCACAAAACTCTGTCCCTCATTAAGCAGTAGGAAGAATCATTTAAAAAGTTACCTTCAGCTGATAATGTGCCTTAATTACTTCAGTGGTATACGCATAGAGTACCAATAGCTCAAAACTGGATAACAGAATTCAGAGAAAGTAAGAAAGACAAAGTTAAAGGACACTACATATCCTCTAAGTGACGTGTACTAGGTAAACTTATATTCCAAGGTTTCGTTTAATGTATGAAAGGAGATAATAAGCATATTGCTCTCGTAATAAAGTCACGATCAGATTATTCGAGAAGCATCGTGCACTGCAGCACCGAGTGAATCACAAAACTCTGTCCCTCATTAAGCAGTAGGAAGAATCATTTAAAAAGTTACCTTCAGCTGATGATGTGCCTTAATTACTTCAGTGGTATACGCATAGAGTACCAATAGCTCAAAACTGGATAACAGAATTCAGAGAAAGTAAGAAAGACAAAGTTCAAGGACACTACATATTCCTCAAGTGACGTGTAGACAGGTAAACTTATAGTCCAAGGTTTCGTTTAATGTATGAAAGGAGATAATAAGCATATTGCTCTCGTAATAAAGTCACGATCAAATTATTCACAATTTTACTTAAAAAACAAAAATACAAGAACAAACTGGTTTATTTGACTTGGTTGAAAGGTTGTTAAACTTCAATTTCCCCTCAACAGTTTTATTCTTATGTAAAATTGACTCTCTGCTTAATTACTTTTTATTATATCATTTATCTTAGTTGAATGCAGTTATAATTTACTTTGATTCAAGTTCAAATGTTTAAAACACCTGTATTCAAACACACACACACACACACACATATATATATGCAATAGTTTTATCAGTGTCAATAAGTTTGTATGTAACTACGAATGGTTTCCAGAAATCCGGCTCGCCGTGAGAAGGGGAAAATAGACACTTGAGTCAAGAATTTGTTTTTATATCAGTCACATATTGCACCATATTCAACAAGTTTTGTGTTTTTACACGTACGACTATAAGCGTAAATTATTGACCAAATAAATTGGATGAAATTATTTATTTTCTATATAAAATACACTGGAGACCTCAACGCTAATAGTGGGTTTAACCCCAATATTGATGACATTGTTGCAACAATTTCTATTATTTTGCAGGGTTTTATTTATCATTTAATTAATAAAAAATAATACAAAGCTCAATCTACATAATTATTACGAAACATTTTATTTCCTCGAATTGATGATAGGCCAAGTTTACAATAGACTCTAATTCAAGAATTTAACTTACTTGTTCACCTCTGCTGTACATCTAATCAATAACAAAACAAACTGACCAATCAAGCTAGCTAACCTGATAATCAATCTACCCTAGCAGGCTAACGTAATCAATATTTATTCTACCCTAGCAGGCTAACGTAATCAATATTCATTCTACCCTAGCGTAAATATATTTTTATATATCTCATATAGTTTCCTAAATTTTCAAAAATGCTATGGTCACTAAGCTACGACCATCACATAACATGAAAACTTCCTCTAGACAAGCAATATTAAAATTCCCAAAAGAAAAGTTTTAAAACACTGAATTATATAGTCTTTTGAACAATCCCACTACACATAAACAAAATGTACATTAAAGTTGAACCCGCCATATTTAACAACAAAGAACTGTTAGCAATTATCAATATTCATATTTATAAATATAAGTATTACAATGATTAAGTAATTAATTAAATATGTTGGTGTTTTACTTTTCGTGGATTATCGTACAAGGTGAGATGACCTTTTATTCTTTATCAGCACTTGCTATATTTGTCAGTAGTGGAGTTTTCTTCAGGCACATGGTTAAGAGAATCCATTGATGTCTCCGTCCCTGGTTATATTCTGGAAGTAATCTTGGTAGAAACTTCGGGCTCTTCAGCAGATTGACTTACTCCTGAAGTTAACCATTTGGTATCCCTCCCGTCAACGTACCTCAAAAGACGATCGTGGTTGATGGCATCTGGTTTGAAACAACGTACCTCTGACTTTCCAGAATCTGTTCTGTTTCATTTTAGGTTGGTTCATTTATCTTGTGCTTCCCTCCTTGTCACTGAAAGTTCAAACTCTAGTCATGCAATCTACAGGTGCTTCATACTCATAGACTGTGAAACATTTCTAGCATTACACCTGTGTTTCTGTATGAAGTATATTCTATATTTTCATTTTTACTGTCTGTCAATTTTCCACACATCCTATTGTGTATAAAATCTTCTTACTGTGAAGGTGACTTGTAACTTTCTTCTTGCTGGAACCTTATAACCACTTCCTTCATCTCTATAGGTAAGTTCCAACTTATCATTACAAGATCTGGTCAAACAATGGTAGCTGTAAAATAAGAGTTAATCAAAATGTTGCAGTACTTTCTATCAACTTAACTATTGACTCGTGGTTGGGTTTCATTAAATAATGCACTCGTTATCTCAAAGTGGTAAATCGAATGATTTCACTCTCAGGATATTGTTCTCTTATGTTACTGTTTTGTGGTTTAATATGAATGGTTTACTTGTCACAGTTTTAAGCGTAATGTCTATGTTTCTATACTTACAGCAATTTCCTTCCTTTTTTAGTCTTTGGGAAAGTTCCTATTATCTTGAAGGTCTTGTCTACATTTTCTGTTAATATGTCCTTTTAAATTGCAATTGAAACACTTTGTGTCTTGTTGTGCAAATGATTAGCTTCTTCCATTTTGATTAAACCATTGTATAATTAAAGGATTTTATCTGTAGTTCCTGGTAATAAGCCCTTTAAGTTACAACTGAAATACATCCTGTCCCATGGTTTACTTTTTCATTCTAAGTAAACAGTTGTCTTATTACAGGCTTCTGTCTACATTTTCTGAAGGACCTTATTTCCTGGTGTTTACTTCTTCTGTTCTCAGTGAACAATTGTCTGCTTAATCCTTTGAGTTATTTTAGACTTTCATCAGAGAGAGAGTTAAGGTTTCCAAATTATTTGATCTGATAATCTCCAAATTCCTGGATGATGCTATTATTTGTTTACCCAAAACTTTAATTTATTCAATTTACATTGTCAAATGGATAGTTTCCTCTCAAGGTGTATACCTACTTCACTGTAGCCTAACTTGTACTTCCTGACCTACCATGGCATCTACAAATTTTTCACATGTCCATATTTCACATGGAGTATCTAAATAAGAGAACTGGGAAAGTTTCCCTATATCTTCAGTAAGTTCAGCTAAGGTCCCATTTTTTCTTTTGACTGTACTTTTAAACTTTGCTTTCGAGACTTTCTACTGATGTGACACTTCAGATCTATTTGATAAAGCAGCCACTAATGTCTAGTAGTTGTTACAGCTCTGTGTGGAATTTGCTTACGGTTGTTAAGCTGGCCATTTTAAACGTGTAGCAAAATTAAAAACTTACTGTTCACTATCCTATCCTTTAACTTTAGAAATTATTTCAAACTGGGCCTAATAGTCCACCCCTGGTAATTTTCAATCATTTCATGTTGGTTTGTTGACTAAGCAGTGTCGTTGAACAGGCCTATTAAATGACATAACTTGATGAGGCTGTCCAGAAAAGTCCTGCAGTCACACATGGCACAGCATTGATAATAACAGGTGTTATATCAGAGGGGTTCTCCTATTCAGTATGACACAATAAACTATGTTTGAGGTTGGAGTAATTGCCTAGTTGCAGAGAGAGATGTGCCTGGTTTAAGTCTTACATTTGTCTCTTCAATTTCCAGGTGATTTATCCTAACATTAATGTACTTTTTACATTTTTTTACTTCATTTCTGTCCTTTTGTACTCATTCAATTTTTCTGTTATAATCCTTCTGCACACTTTCTATAGTTTATAACTTTTGTTTTCATTCAAATTTCCTTATGTTAATAATTCTTCTATAAACCTTATGTCTCGTTCTTGTAATTCCTCTCTTAATTTCATTTCTCTTTATTCTTGATTATCTTTCCATTTTCTGTTTCTTTCTTCTAAACATTCTTTTAATTTTCTGTTTCTTTATTCTTGATTATCTTTCCATTTTCTGTTTCTTTCTTCTAAACATTCTTTTAATTTTCTGTTTCTTTTTTCTTGATCACCTTTCCACTGTTTCATGATTTCCAGAAAATATTCGATCCCGCTTTAGGCACGTGTCATAATCTTTTAAGTTCAGTATAGAGTCTATTTTATTTTTACCAAACTAATCCCACTTATGACATCTGTGTTGTAACAGTTTCTATCTTTGGACGTTTCTTCTGGACTATTCGATAAAAATAATGCAAAGTCCGCTTAATGGTAACAAAAATATTTGGTTTCTTCAACTTCAAAATCTACAGTTTGACTTAACTAATGTCACTAACAGGCTTAAGTTCAAGTAGATGCTAAGTACAACAATGTGTTTATTAACATATCTCGTACATACGTCACTTTCTCGTATTTTATCATTTCGTGAAAAACACAAACTTGAAAGTTGCAAACTGACTAACTGGTTAACAGTAATAGACAAAGTGAATAACAAAACTCTAACTCATTGATAAATTCACTGTAACTGACTCACAAACTTGATTATATAAATCTAGCTAGTCAAGCTTAATGTATCTCAAAATGTTTCCTATACTTTCAAAATGATTTTGGTCACTAAGCAATACCCGTCACGACATGAAACCTCCTACAGAAAAACGATAATATAACTGTCTAAATTTCAAAACAAACATAGCTTACAGCAGTATTTTTCTCTATATATATATTTTGTGTGACTCACGTTATTCGGGATCCTGCAACTAACAAAGTGATGGACCCACAAACAATTTAGTGCCTAAATAATTTAGAGAAATGTGTTTTAAAAGCCTATATATATGCGTGTTTGTACCTTATCGATAATTCTAGGGTTAAAGTAAATAAGCTTAGGTTAATAATGCCACTATAAGCCTAGCACTGAAAATGATAGTAACGCTAAACTTCAGTCTCTTCTGAACAGATTTATTTTTACATAAAATTGTGTATTTAATTTTATTAGATTATGACTACCACTAGAGTACACTATTTATTTAACTTAACTCATGTTCTGATGTTTAAAATACATACACATATTCTGATATACATCAGGATACATACAAATGTTTTATTAAGTTCACCAAGTTTTTAAATATCGAGAAACCAGCTCGCTGTGAGAAGATGGAAATATTAAAAGGCTTAGAGTAACAATGTCACTGTTTAACTAACACTGATAATGACAGTAACGAATATGTTACTTAGGCGTGCTTCTATATCATGCCTAAAATATTACTGAAATAAGGCTGAAAGAGTTGTTTTGTTCTGATATATATGTATATATATATAGCTTTATAAATACTTGAAGATGCAAGTTTGAAGAATAATCAGCTTCTGTGTTCTAAGAATTTATCAGTAGAATGTGATAGAAAACGCTACCTAAGCTGATCCACATCAAAAATATCACGTAATGACATCAGTATTATATTACAAGTAGAAATAGAAAGAAATATCGTTTTTGTAACGTGGGTAAAATTCAAACCTTTTAATTTTTCTCAAACTACGTATATTTATATCGCGATTCTAATCCATTTTTTCTAGTTTAAAATACAAGTCTTGAAATATCGTTCTATTCCAATACAAAAAAAAATTAAAACTAAGAAAGAACTTAGACGAAGCAGCAGAATTCGTATTTTTACTAAACAATGTATTCTTTAATCAATGCTATTTTGACAGGTGTGTCTATCAAAAGTTGGTACGGCTTGTTTGGGCGTTTTACAAAAACTTTATTATGCCTAGTGAGAACTCTTTGTTCATACAATCTTTTTTATTGTTACTTTGTATTCTAAGACGATTTCTCTTGTCACAGATTTGAATTTCATTTGGAAAACCCAGATACTGCTTACACGAGAAAGTAATTTATTCTGACACAATCAAAATGTTATTATAATTTCAGCGAAAGGACTCGCGCTCGGAATGCAGAAAAGGTGCTGGAAAGCCAACATTGTAATCTGTAGTTTGAAAGATATGTCTGACAAGTTAGATTCTTTCGGACTGCTTGTTGAGAAAGTCGTGGAAATAGAGGTAAAGTGGTCAATTATCCTATTAAAAGCTACCCCCCCCCCCGCATAAACTCAGCGGTAAGTTTGCATATTTATATCGCTAAATTTTTTGGTTCGATGCCTACAATGCGCACAGCACAAATAGCCCCTTGTGCAACTTTTTGTTTAACATTAAAAAAATATATTATAAATCTTACAATAGAAGTTTATAACTTTTGTCTAAGATAACTTAACAGGAATTTGAGTTCCCTCTAAATCAAAGAGATAAAGATTCAAAGTATTGTGTCAATACCGCATTTTTGATTAGCCAAGCTCTAAGCGCAGTAGCCCACGCTCTTAAGTTACTCATGTCAGTGAGCACTCTTGTAATATTTTAGGGACGATTAATTTCCAGCTTATACCAAATCAAGTCTCTCTAACACCATTTCAGTTAAGTATAATCCACAACCCAAGAAAGGGGCGATACAGAACCTGGCATTTTAGAAACAATTCATGCCCAGTTTATACCAATTTATACAAACCTCTCTACCACAACTTCACTTAGGTATAATCCACAACCGAGGGAAAAGATGTTACGGAACCTGGTCAGGTGAGTGCAGTCTGTATTGAATAACTACTGTGCTATGCAACTTTTACTAGATACATTGATTAAAGCCAAATAGGGCTAAGTAAATACTGTCAGTTAAATGGAGAATACCTCTATAAGAACTAATTCCACCCGTTCTGCTGAAGTTTGTAACTATTTCAATCATTTAGTAAAACTGCTCTTTCTGCTGAAGTTTGTGACTATTTCAATCAATTAGTAAAACTGCTCTTTCTGCCGAAGTTTGTAACTATTTCAATCAATTAGTAAAACTGCTCTTTCTGCTGAAGTTTGTGACTATTTCAATCATTTAGTAAAACTGCTCTTTCTGCTGAAGTTTGTGACTATTTCAATCATTTAGTAAAACTGCTTTTTCTGGGGTTTAGTGGCAGAATTAACGCTCTTGCTTGATTGGAACATAATAACTACTTTAAAAAAATGTAATTGCTTTTTAAAAGCGTTTAATAACATAAAAATATTTTTATATATTTTAAATGATTGCGTATACTTGTGTGTGTGTGTGATATATGTTACATCATTTCTCTGTATGCACTGAGTAATTAGTAATTAAACTTAGGTGATCATATAGGCTATTAACTGTGACAAGCTTTTCAGCTTGGTTTCAAATACTAAGACATCAAATAATTAGACATTCTGAGTAAATTTCTGTAAAAATATTTTTATTCCTTCATATGGCATTTTGAACAAGACAGTGCTGAACATGCACACACACTCACACAAAGCTACTGGAAATACGGTCATGCGTTAATTTGTTTTGGTTTTCTTTGTTGAAGTGTTGCAAAACTGAAGGTTAAAATGTTTCCTAATGCTTCATCCTGCTCTTAACAATATGTACGTCATAAAACAAGGTCGAACGAGCGTCGTCGAGTTGTTAAGTCACTACCAAAGGCTAAGTTTTACCCGTTGTGAGTGTGTGACTCATCTTTTACATCCCACGGCCCCAGGAGTGAAGGCGTGCTTCACCTTTATAAAATGTGGAACTTCACGCTATATAGAAGAAGAAACAAATAAAAATTGATACTACTCCACTTTTCTGTGTACTTGTAATGGAGCAATAGCAGATTGTGCTCGTGAACTGTTAGCCAAGAAATCATACGTTTCACTAGAATAATTGAATAACATTTTAGAGTACAAACAGTTACTTCTACCTATCAACCCCATCTATCAAATATACGTAAATGATATATAAAGAAATATATATATATATATATATTTACTTCTCCAATATGACCTCTGGTACTGAGCGAAAGGCCCTGTTGGTTGTAGTATAAAATAAACAGATGAAACGCTTTTATAAGGTCGTTTTCCTGAAAACCCCTACTGGGCCAGGGAGTAGTGACGTCATCTAGATTATTATTAGCCTATATAAGGTTATAATTTTAAACACACGCGTAACTACTAAAAGTAATATTCCGCCCAAGCTAAGGTGTTCTACATCCTAATTTGCATACTTGTTTCATATGTATTCTTCACTTAGACTACATATATTAACATGGAAAATTCAACCCTTTTAACATATCCGGGTACAGGGACGTACTGTCTATTCAACATATTATAGGAGGTTTTAAAAGTATACAAAACAAAAAGATACGTTCACATCGATGTAGTTACTTGAATTGACGCTGGTTTTCATATCTCTAATTGTTTGTTACAGTTTTAAAACGACACGAGTATGTAGTTGTTTAAAGTAACCCTGGTGTTCGTATATCAAATTTATTACAGTGTCAAAACGTCATGAATATGTAGTTGTTTAAAGTGACACTGGTTTTCATATTTCTAATATATTACAGTTGAGTACCACACTAGTGCTATATGATTTCACGTGCACGAGATGCACCCATGGATATATTGGATCAATCACTAGATGACATTGGAGTTGAATAAAAGAACATTGTGAAGCTAAAACCTACAACACCAGTAGTATTACCAACCACAGTCTGAACGAATGTCACGTTGTGTCTTCCTATAGTTTTGTTTATTTGTTTTTCGTGTCGTTCTCCATTCCCTGGAAGAATTTCATCTTGGAAGAGTAGCAGCTCAGAAAATCAGCTTTGAACCAGAAGATAAGCCCACTACTACTACATCTTTAATTGTTCAAATATAAATAAAATTACAGAACATGAACTTGAACCATTCAGCATGAGGAGGGAAAAAAGGAACAGTTACACATTTGACTCATATGTTGAGTTTATTTAGTGCAAAAAACAAAGCGTACGACATTCACTTCAATTTAGCACAAATACGAATTTACATGACATATTTTAGTAGTTACATTTTAAATCCTTCAATACATGTAAAATGGTATGTCAGAGTATTGATTCGGACATTAAGATCGTAAGGTACACATCTTTTAAACCATTTTCTTAAATAAGCATTTTGCTCTTATTCAATAAGAACAGTAGACATTGTTTGTTCCCTGTGACAAAAAATATGTGAAAGTCATATGTTTTTTAACGAATAAGCTCAAGAGATGGCTGAAACATATAGTTGTTGTATCATAAATAGTCAACTGGACAGTACTCGTGACGTATTGATAGTCAACAAGACAGTTCTAAACGTAACGAATAAGCTCAAGAGATGGCTGAAACATATAGTTGTTATATCATAAATAGTCAACTGGACAGTACTCGTGAGGTAATGATAGTCAACAAGACAGTTCTAAACGTACCTGCACTCAATGTGAATTAGATCAATCTCTCTTGCAGAATAACTATCATTCTGAGAAGGAGGTTTGCAAGATAAATTTCATATAAAAACATTGAGAAACGTTAAATAGAAACAATAATCCCTGCTTCATTTGGTCTCTATTGTTTATCTCACTGGTTGTCTTGTATTTAAATATTAATTACTTGAAACTACAAACAAAAATCGACAAACTATCCGTCAACAAAAACTAAAAATATGATTACCTTATCAGCTCTTGACCTCAAACCGCGAGACAATTTGAATCTCAGGTTTTTAGGCTCGTCGCGAAATTCAAGTTCTATAATAAAAATTCTAGAATTTTGGGATTAAAAATGATTCTAAAATAGATAAATGTATTACTTTTTACATTAAAATGTCTTCCAATACTTACGAGTTTTGAAATTATCTTTTATGTGATTTTGTTATTGGATAAGATAGTAACGTTGTTCTCTTTGTGTGTTTTGTGAAAAACATTTTAAGTCAATAACTGGACTAAGTTCACCTTCCTGGAAAACGTGAATGAGATCAGGAGTAAAGAGCGTTATCTAGTCTGATGTTGACGCAAAGGAAGAGAGGGCGTGTTTGCTTTTTCAGCCAAGAATCCGAATAGATAGTATCACTGTCTATACGTGTTGATTCGTCATGGGTCAGGCTGAAAGTAGGCTGGTCTTTGTCACTTTTAATTACGGACGGGCGTATTTATTGGCAGGCCCAAGAGTAAAGAAAAAATAAAGCGCTAATAAAAACATATTAAGAGTCATACTGCATTTAGATGTTAATGATTTATATATATATATATATATGAAGTTAGGAACGTTTTCATATCATTTTTCTTATTTCTAATTCTTCTTCTTCCAAAATGGATCCACTTGTACCTGAGGATGGCAAAACCTTGTCGAAACGTCTTACATTTATAATAAAGTTTTTCATTACCCAGTCAAGCCGACTCAAAACTTTTATATTTTATTGAACTTTGCAATAATATAGTCATACTTGATTATGTGCTATATATTTGAACTGTTAAGTTTAATTTCACTACGCATTCACTTCTGAAATTATTGTCTATAAATAAAATAAGAAAGACTCTTTTTCTTGTTATATGAGACATGAAGATAGCTTTTATGAGCGGAAACATCTGTTAGCTGAGTTCTTGCACAGATCTTAAAATATAACGTTAATAAACGGAAACATCGGCACATGTAGATCTTGAAAATCGAGTACGTATCGTAGGTAGGGGTTCACTGCAGGAAAACATTTAGTGCTTATTCCACACGTAAGCTGTTGCCTGCAACACACAAAGATACGATACCCACGACACAGAAAAGTATGGTTATTTATGAATTCTCGTGCCACTGCGAATGTCGGTACGTAGGTCGCACTTCACAAAAACTGCAGGATAGAATTAAACAACATGTACCCACATCCATAAGAAATAAGAGTGTGAAATAAAATAATTTACCATGTCGCTACTACCAAAATGTGAATCAGCGATTGGCCAGCATTTACTAGTGAACCCGACTTGTGCTGACAACTACACGGATAGCAGGTTTGAAATTATTGCAAATGATCTGTCAACCTTTCATCTCTATATTTTGGAAGCCACCTTTATTAAAACACATAAACCCGTCCTTTGCCGCCAAAAAGAATTCCTATACAATCTACACATCCTTCAGTAGGTCTGTGACATTTCCTGATTGGCTTAAGGACATGCCAATCAGTGATTGCCTTACCGGCTTACGTTGATCTGACTCATTTTATAAGCTGCATTCTTTCCTATAGATCATTTTCCAGACAGTTCTGCTATGATTAATATCTATCG
>NW_013665707.1:78179-85746 GCF_000517525.1 Limulus polyphemus | reverse complement strand
GCACATAAAAGCTATCTTCAAGTTTTATATGAGACACTTGTACAGACCTGTCAGACACAAGATTATCTAGGTACATACAAGAAGTGTATGAACACAGCTTCAATGAGTTAGTTTTCGTATGATGTAAGTTAAAAATATGCATATGCGGATAAATTCGTGGAGCTAGGAATGAGGGGAATCATTTGAGTTCAACAAACGTGTAAACGGTATTATTGCAGTGAATTCCAATTCTAAAGAAAATATAGTTTATGAAAAATATACATTCGTCTGGTAATTAATGTTGAAGCACCCTCTAGTGGCGAGCTATAGTACTATTTTAAGTGCAATATGTTCTTCTCATACACAAAAAAATTTCAAAGTCGGTATGATGCTTCACATATAAACATTAATCATTTGTAACGTGCAATGCGCATGAAAGGTATTTGTGATGTTAATCATTGGAATTGTTTTCTGTACATCGCAACATTTAACGTCCTTTACCATACGTTACATTCTACACTAAGTTTTCGACTCAAGAAACATAGTGGTAAGTTTTCAACATTCTTAGGTGTCAACACCTTCTAGAAAAACATATTTTTGTATTGAGTGTTTGATATCTGTCTGACAATTTGTTGTTAGTTGTCAATAATTAAATAAAATTAGTTCACTCTAATTGCAAGCTAGTGTTGTGGAATACAGATTCCACGTATATCACCCTTCTAAAGAACATATTTCATATCACATAAAGTTTTTAAATTTTTACAAGTACTAATTTGAAATATGATAAATCTGACTGCGTTCGTGATCTAATTCAACCCTAGACATCACTTTGTGAATAAGATCAGGTGTGTTACCTACTATTTCATGAGATGGTTGTATTGTATTCTACCATGGACGTCTGCAGAAAGTTTTGCGGGAGAGGCAAAGTTTCCAGCAGGGGGAGGTGGGGGAGAGAAGCAGTGTGAAATTGTGAATTTAATAAAAAAAATCATAAACATATGTTGAATGAATAAAAAAATAATTATATGGAAGGGGGGGGGGGTCAAGAGCTAATATTCTAATATCAAACAGTTGTGTATATTAACCCTGATGAAGCCGCAAAGGCGAAACGTTGATTAAAATATATAAAAACATCTTTTAAATATATCTTTTATGCATTCTTCTAAACTTTTATCAAAATGAAGAAAAATTTATTTTCATGTTATTAAATACTTTTACTTTTATTTAAGTACTGTTTACTCAGTACATATGTGTTTGTTAGTTGGAAGTTAAACATAAAGCAACACAATAGGCTATCTGTGCTATCGAAACCCGGTTTCTAGCGTTGTAAGTCTGTGGACATACTGCTGTGCTACTGGGGGGGGAGGGGGCGTACCTATTTAAACGGCGAACATGCATTGTACCAAACCCCGTTTCTGTGAAGCTAATACATAGCAATGTTTACTACAACTCCAAATTTACTATGTTTATTTCCTCGAAATTCGGCAATATTTTAGTAACAATTACAAGTCTATTGTACACAAAATATTAGATTTTTTAATAAAGTATTTCCGATAAAGATTTGTCTGTGAATTTACAGAGTCAGATGATTCACACTTTGACTCGTCTGGATGCGAGATGATTTTCATGTTAAGAATAAAAGTACTTTTTCTTTTCAATTGGTAGAACTGTCTTTCACATCTAAGTCCAGTAATTTCTTATTTGGCATGTTCTGGTCAGCCAGATAAGTGTTTTCAGCTTTTCCTTCTTTGTTGATTGAGTTTGTATGGCTCGAGATGGAATCATCCTCCTCCTCTGATTATCAGTCTCGTCCTCAAACTTCTGGTCAAGGTTCATCTGCTATATGTGGACACAGGTTATTGATGTGTTTCATGGGCTTTTGTATGTCTCACATCCTCTGTAAGTCATATATCAATGGCCTAATCTACCAGAATATGACGTACGAACCAGTTCAGCCAGAACCAAGTTACTTTCGTGCTGCAGTATCACAACCACACCCAATTTTCACACGGGTACATCTGTTCTTTTGCTGTCTTGCTGTAACACTTCTGTCTTCGAGAGGGTTTTCCTGCTTATTGTCAGGCAAACTCGTACATTGACTGTTGTAGACCTTAACCACTCAATGTGTGATAAAATGAAATGTATATCTTCACTACACCTAACATCATACTCAACTCGGAGAAAAGCTAGCTGTTGAAATTGGCTTCCTCATCCATGTGTATTTCTTCCAGTGCTCCAAATTGGGCTATCAAGTGCTCTGTCAACATATCAGCAAAGGACTATGCCAATGTACCAACCAATGGAAAAGTCTCAGCCCACTTCATGAAGTAGTCAATGGTGACGAGTATGCACCAATGCCCTCTCTCAGTCTCTGGGAATGAATCAGGAATACCTAGCTATCCTCTGCATAGGAGAACCCAAAGTTCTTTATTGGAATTTACCCTATATCAACCAGTTCATTTTCTGGGCAGCACATACCATATAGTATTCATACCAGCCCCAAACATTTTGACTCAAATGTGGCCAGAAGAACCACAATTAAATGTTAAAATAATTAAAGGTAATACCTTGGTGGCATTCAGTTTTTTGTGTTATGCAAAGTTTTGAGAATCTCTTGCCATAGTTGCAGCACAGCAGGAGTATCGTTGCTGGGTGGTTTAAAGCAAGGTACAGTATAGCTTTCTGCACATCAAACTGATCATACCAGTGCCACAAGTTCATACTATGTTCCTCTATTATTCCAGTCCAGGCTTTGCCTTGTTGCACAGCAGAGAGTGTCCATGCTAGTTTGGGGTCCTTCAGTTGCTCTTCTTGGAACTTCCAAAGTGTTTATAATTGCATACATCCAATGGAGGAATCTCCTACCATGTGGCTTAGCTTTTTTTCTGGCAGAAATAGCTATGATCTCAACTCACAAACATACAAGGTCTTACTGTGATGCAAGATTGTCCACCTGGATTTTTGTGTTGCAGGCCTGGGTGATGCACTATGACAAATTAATATCAATGCAACATTGTTATCCAATGTGCTATCTTCCCTTACAGATTTAAAAATATTCTTAACTACTTTATCAAAGCATGGTCCACCTGTATAGTGAGCCTCTTACCATATAAGTAATAAAGACAGTGTATGATGAAAACCACAACTGAATGGAATTCTTTCTTCATTGTTCAGTATTTGCATTTGGGAGATGTGAGCTTATGAATGTCACATACATACATGCTCCATCATGCAACTGTGACAGCACTCCCAAATTCCACTGTCACTAGTGTTGCTGTCCAAAAGGAACTCAGTTTCTTGTCATGAATAAGCTAGTACTGAAGTATCCACCAATGAAAGCTTTAGGGATAGAAGAGACTCCATCTATACTTACAATATAAATGAGAAATTCCACCTGTATGACGTGAGTACAAATTTACCTGGTTTCTACTTCAAAATTGTCTTACTTATCCATAGAAGTACCATGCATGGTTTTCGAACAGCAGACTCAAACGTACAACCAATCTTCAAGACATAATCGACATTGACCAGGTACATTCCCTTTTCAGATTTTACAATGTGGGGTGAAGGGTGCTTTCCACAGGCCTAATGGTATAATACAACACTTGTATAAATCATCTCGATTGCTGAAAGCAGCCTTAGGTCTTCTCTTATTATCCAGTTATAATTGCAAGTATTTAGATGCCAGGTCTAAAGTGTTCAGTCATTAGGTTCTTTCAAATGCATTAAAACATTCATCTGTCCGCATGAGTGAAAAGACATCAATATGGTCACTGCATTCACCCATCTAAAATCAACATAAAAATTTGCATACCCCCATTCTTTCCGACAATCACTGACTGAAGATGCACTTCGTGAAAGCTGTATGATTCTATTCTTTAATGTCCACCGTATTTTGGCATTGCCTACATTCCTAGTGCTCCATGGAAACCTGTGTGACGGTTTTCTAATCAGATATGTATTGTCTGTATCTATGTGATGGCAAAATACTCTTTTTGGATCTAATTAGCCATCTGGTTGCACAAATATATGTGTATTCAACAAACAAATCAACGAGTTACTACTGTGTTGAACCGAAATTGCTTGCAATATTCTTAACTGATGACTATGTGTCATCATTTGTGTATATGGATGTGCTGTGGCTCCCTCTATAACACACTTGTGCAGACCACTGTTCTTGGGCCCAGTTTGACCAGCATTAGATTATTTCCCATGGAAACACAGTTCATCTGTTCCACAGGCAAAAATGGAACCAATAATTTTCACAGTACATCCATAGGATGCGATGCCAGACAAAGGTTACAGGACTGCCTTCATTTGTGGCTGACATCACCCATAAATAGAGAGACGTGACTTTCCCGTGAAATCTAGTCTATCACCATTCACTAGAACAAAGTAATTGTTAGCTAGTTGGAGTGGTGGCTTCACTCAGAGTGTCAGGTACACAGCAAGATGAACCAGTTCCTGTATCAACCAGAAATTGTATCTCTCACCCATGTACCTTTACAAGCAAAACTGATTCCCAGTTTGCCCCTGAAGAAGAAAGGTCCATATTTCGATAGTGCTTGGGTTATAGGGCATTGTATTTTTGTGTTAAATTGATTTCATGAGCCTACGTGTTTTTCGAATATCATGAAGAAAATACTTTACAAGCACATGCCAATCACCATCCAACCCCTAAGAGCTGAGCTGACCACCAAACATTTCAATGAGAGCTATCCACCGCACTTTCTCAAGTCAGTGGCCAGATCCGACTTATCCTCAATTAGTTTCTTGGAGTGAAGTAGAATCAGCTATAGCCCACTAATGGCCTTCCTGCACCTGACATGCAGTGTGATGAAACTAGCAGCCATGCCTACATTGCTGCACCACAAGGTACAAGCAGTTCACTTTGAAGTGAACCAACTTCCAACACCCATAGCAGATGCTTTGGTCCTTCCAGAACAATATAAAGGTAGACACATTATTAGCATTGGTCTTAACATAAACCATTATGGAAGGGCCAGGGAAGACTTATCTACTCGATGTGGTTATGTCATACTGCTGGGATGTGTTGGCTGATGGTTTGTCCTCAGCAAAGCCTGCGCTCAGTATGATACAATCACTTGCAGGTTGCTGGTTTATTTCTCTCTTGTGACCAATTTCAAATCACTACTTTGAACCTCGTTATCACAGAAAGTGGCTTTGTTTGGGTGAGGTTGTCTCCTATGCCCAAGTGATGCCTCACCAAGTAGCCCCTTCATGAACTTTTCTGTGAAGTTATTCTCATACTATCTGTCCAAACCATTTCATTTTAAGTTGTCTATGTAAATGTCAATAATCATCTGTGTAAGTTGCCAATTTCTAAGCACATTATATTTTGAGCCTTGAATTTGACCTAATGGGTAGCTCAGTTTCCTCCAGGTCAAAATATAGTAGCAACTCTCCTACAACTACAATACAGTCCCGGAGTTGCTCCCAAGTGCTCCAGGAAATGACTCAGGCCTTTATTAGCTACATCTTTTAGCATTGAAGAAAATCTCTGTTTAACCTCAATTACAAGGACCTTTGATTTTAGCATGTACTCCTTACCCATGGACTTTCAGCCAACATGAGGTTAAGAAATCCTAAATGTATGGATATGGTGTAGTGGGAATATTCAGGGACCTATACTCAAGTCTCGGGACCCTTCCCTTAACTAGAAGAATGTAAAGTTGCCATAGATATCTTATCCATTGCCTCTGCTCAATCACAGGTTTCTCCATGACCCAGGACTGCTACATGGATCACCAACCTCACAAGTTGGTACTCGCTGTCTCACTTGTTGACAAAACAGTTTAGGCTGGTGGACATTATCCACCAGTGGCACCTTTAATTTCTCTCAGCTGGTCTCAACAAGAACCAGGATTGGGCTATTCACATTGGGAAATGTTTGAAAGTCCTGTACAGGCAGCCCACAAAAAGTTTTGGGGTTGCCAGACTGCACACCACAACAATGATCCTTAGTTATCAGTGGTTTCTGTGCACGGAGATTAATCCTCAGGGGGAGAACTTTATTGGCCATTCTGGTTGTACCAGATTTTGGCAGCTTTCTTTCCCAATTATGCAACCACAATGAGAAAGAAGTCATGGACCTTAACAGCATTATGAAAGGTTTGATTTCCAGAAGAGGACTTCTCTGAGACCTGACAACTCTCTCTCTCTCTCTAACAAATGTCTACCCCAACAGCCGATTCTTTCTCTTGGTCACAAATCCTTTGACTTATTGAAAATTACATTTTCTTATGAACAAAGCTACAATTCAATAACATAAGCATTCAGAAGAGCACAGTTGAATACACTCATTGGAAGAAAAACAAAAGATCCACAAAATAAATTTCGTGGTCCCTTCTTTCTTGCTCCGTGGTATTCTTAGGTACACTGATTTCCCTTTAATAGTAATTGGATAGGAATTGCAGATTAAAAGGAGGTGTCAACAGAAAATGTATTACAAACTAAGTGTCTCTCTTAAAACTCTCCCAAGAACTGCTTCATGATCTTCTATATTAGACCAGAAAACATAGCATTATATATATACAAAACAATACTGCTATTCTTTTCAGGATGTGTGAACAACCTAGGTGTTTGGTGGGCATTCCCATCACAAAATAATGGAGGTCATAAACTCAAGATATCACCTGACCTGTTACACCCTAGTTTAATGATCCAGTTAAATATGTAACAAGAGAAAATGAACTTTACTATTTTCCTAGACTGATATTCTATGTTTAAATTACTTACTCTGTATGTACAGAAATTTAAAAGCTTGTATTAAACAATGGGTAGAAAACATGTAGGCATGCATACCACATAACTACTACTTTTCGGTCATGAAATTGGATGTTCCCCAGTGATCCATTTTCCTTGTTTTTCATCCTTCACTTGTATTTGTATCCTTTAGTTAAGAAACAAAAACTGGAACAAATTATACAAGTGATTTCTATAATTGATGTTAATCCCAAAATATACTTTAATAGTTATTTCTGCTTCAAAAGATAGAAGTCATGACAAAACCTTGTACATTTGCTGTTATGTTAAACTTATATTAAAGTTTTTCTTCATTACCCATTCAAGCCGTCTCCAACCATTATTCATGTTATGGTATTAACTCTTTTTTTACAAAAAAAAAGCCCTTGCTGAGACTATGAGAGCTGTTTATTGAAGAGAGAATAATGTGCAAAAGCTTAAAAGTGCCTTATAAAAAACAAGTCTTCCCACTTCGTGAATAAGAAGTTAAAATAAAAATAAATAGTGAAAAGGTATTAAAAATCATAAGTGCACACAACAAACCATATTGGGTTAAAATAAACCAAACATTGGTTTCATGTTGCTCTTTTAGTCTGTCAGTTCAATTTCATATTACTTATCAATCATATTGTTGCGTATCTGGTCGTTTGTTAATTTCCGGTATACATTCTTCCCGAGGAACTTCAGTGATACAAGTCTTTTCTTAAATAAAACTAGTTTATCCTTTCTCAATACAACTTTGCAATACACAGAATTTCCACCGTCACTTTAACTTAAACACACGCTATAATTCACAACGATTCACGCACTTTCCTTATGGTCA
>NW_013665707.1:75869-77179 GCF_000517525.1 Limulus polyphemus | reverse complement strand
TAAATAAAACTAGTTTATCCTTTCTCAATACAACTTTGCAATACACAGAATTTCCACCGTCACTTTAACTTAAACACACGCTATAATTCACAACGATTCACGCACTTTCCTTATGGTCACTACCCCTCGCTAGACTCAAATATCTGTCTATCTGCAATCATTTGCCGGGCTTATATACAAAAAAGAGGGAGCCTAGAAAATACCAGAGTTGCCAGAAAAAGTCAAGATCCTTCGAGAATCTCATGACGTGTTACCAGAGTCACGTGAATTTCGCTGTCGTAACACTGCCCCTGTCGTAACATTAAATCAATAGATAATTAACAATAACTTAATTAAATGTACAGAATTTACAAACACAAAATTTAAAATACAACAAAGTCTCTTAATTTCACGGTTAGTATCTTCTTCCGTACTGGTCTCCGTCTCTTTGGTTTCTGCTTCACGTGGGGTTCAGCTGCTCCATCAGGAAATGTCCTATTATCGGTAACAGTCACATCAGTGGTAGTAACTTTATTAAGGGTTTCACTGTTTCCCTTCTCAAAACCGGGTAGAGTTTCTTCTTCGACAGTGGCTTTTTCAGGTGACACGTCTTCAGCAGCATCATCTGTTCAATTGTTACTTTCGTTTCAACTAAAATGTCCTGGACCGTGATTATGCCAAAGCCTGTTGGCATGCACCACCTTTGGCTTACCTCGCCGACCACATTTTATTCGGAAAGGCATGCCTAAGAGACGATCCACTATGTCATATGGGCCTTCCCATGGAGAAGACAACTTTGGAGACTTCCCTTTGGTGTGGGATTATACAACCACACCTTGTCTCCTGGTACAAAGCTGGCTTCAGTAGATCTCTTATCATAACATAGTTTCATCGAATCAGCAGACGTTTTCAAGTTTGAACGCACTTGATGGTGAATATCATCCATCCTTTCAGATAACACTTTCACGAACTCTGACACATTTTCAGGCAACTCTTCATAAGGTGGGGGTCATGTTATCAGGTCCACTGGCAACCGATGTTCCCGACCAAACATCAGCTTTGCTGAAGTGTATCCAGTGGCTTCATGCTCTGCTGTTCTATAGGCCATACACAGTTGAGAGAGTAAGACATCCCAGTAATCTTGGCGGCTATTACAAAACTTTGCCAATTCCTGTTCCAGTGTCCAATTGTACTTTTCTATCATCCCATCAGACTGTGGATGAAGTGGCGTTGTCCTGGTCTTTCGTATACCAAACAACTTGCAGCATTCATGGAACACCACTGATTCAAATTTACGACCTTGATCTAAATGCAGTTCGTAGGGCATACCA
>NW_013665707.1:72796-74918 GCF_000517525.1 Limulus polyphemus | reverse complement strand
GGCCATACTAAATGCAGTCTTAGGTTTATCTGCTTCAGCCATTTTTACTTGATGGAAACCTGAATTTAAGTCCAGAGTTGAAAACCACCTGGCTCCACTTTGGGCATAAAGAGTATCATCAATTCTTGGCAGTGGGTATGAGTCTTTTTTGGTTATACTGTTAGAGCCCTGAAATCCACACAGCAATGTTGAGTCCCATCCTTCTTCTGGACTAACACGACGGGAGCTGACCAGGGACTATCTGATTTCTCGACTATCTTTTCCTTAATTAGGGCATCCATGACCTTCTCCATCTCTTGTCGCTTTGCTGGAGCTATTCTTCTTGGAGGGATCTTTATTGGATGGTGATTGCCTGTGTTTATTCCATGCTCCACAAGGTCTGTGCAGCCGAGGTCATGATCTCCTGTTGAAAAGACGTCTGCATAATTCACCAAGAGTTCTTTTACCTGAAGAGCCTGTGATGATGACAAATGGACTATACTATTCTTATAGAGGTCAATTAAATGTTCTGGGAGAGGACGTCCTTTCTTTATGGTCGTATTTCCTGCCTTGACATTGACTGGCTCTACCTCCTGGCACACACCCAAAAATGCCCCTTCCTTAAGTGTCTGCTCACATTTATGGGTACTACTTGATGACCTGCCACAAGTGACCTTCCAATCTTCACATCCGCTGGCCTGGATGGGTCTTCCACTGCTTACACAAGCATTGAACTTCCTTGGGGATGTTCTTTTATTCTGCCCCAAATTATCTTCTCTGACATAGGGGTATTGTAGTTGACTTAAGTACTGTGACATGCAAATCAACAGATGCAGCAACACTTACTGGAATTTGGCCTGTTGTTCCCATTCGTCATTTTATCGAATTTAACAACACAATTTCCTCGGTAGTAAGTAGTCCAACCGTAATATGCATTGGTCTTCAATGTCAGCCAAGTATACTTTGTGTTTGTCCTTTAAGCCCATGAGCTCAATAGTTACCCACACTGGTCCCCACAACCTTGCATAACGCCCTGTCACACCACAGAGCTTCTGTATGGCTTCTGGTACTCCTTTGTGATCCAGCACCTTGATACTCACAAGGGTTTGTTGAGATGCAGAATCTATGACAAAGTTGCACCTTTGGCCATCCAGCTTTCCTGTCACGTATGTGTGGTTTCCATTTTACACTTAGCTGTTGGGACTTTCACAAAGGGAGTTAGTGGGCATCCCTCAGCACCAACCACTACTGGTTAACCAAGCTGACTTATTGGTAGTATTCTTCTTACACTGGCTCCTCATATGTCCTTGCTCTCCACAGTTCCAACAACCTTTCTGGATTGCAGCCTTTCCTGCCATGGCATCTTCCCTGTGTTGAAGTTTCCAGCATTGAGCTTTCTTGTGCCCAGGTTTGTTGCAGTGCCAGCAAAGTCTCTCAAACCTCTGTGAAAGCTGACCTTGAATCCTGATGACTGTACCTACCTTGGTACCTCTGTGCTGGACTTAACATAGGATTCGAATTCAAGAACTCTGGCCATTGCATCCTGCATAGTAGAGGGGTGTGCTTGCTTTACTTGTATCTTCAGTTGTGGACTGTCTAAGGCATCTACAAACTGATCCCTCAGCAACAACTTGAGAACATCGTATGGCGCAGTTGGGTAGGCCTTGTGTGCCATAATTTCCAACTCCTGTGCCAGCTCTCCCCCTTTAGCATGGACTCTCGTCCTAAACCTAGCCCTGTAGACTTGATTTTGAGTTCCATACCCGAGTTCTAGAGCAGCTACCAGTGCTCTATAGTTGTGCCTGTCATCTGCTGACAACTGTCCAAGTATTTCCAGTGGTTGTCCCTTCAGGTTCGTTGCCAGGTACACTGCTTTCTGCTCCCCTGTCCATCCATTCATTTCTGCCAGGAGCTCAAATTGTGCTCTATATGCTTCCCATCGAATTCCTGTGGCTTCCTTCGTACTAGATCACACCTATTGCTGACACTCATGTATGGGGCTGATTAGGCCCATGGCTAATATATCCTCCTTGTGTAAAAGACAATAAATCGTCCTTTAATGTATTTAATTCACTTTGAAATTTACTAATCTTTTCCATTTGTGAGTGATGGCTTTCTCTCAACTGTTGGAGACTTTCTTCTT